>NW_012136192.1:3722530-3722846 GCF_000956105.1 Propithecus coquereli
CAATTATCTGATAGAATGCTGTTTTGGAATATCTTCTTCTGAAATTATTAATATAATCACTGACCATAGAAATGTTCCCTTGTAACATCAGTCACCCCACCCTTCCACCCAGCAAAGAGTGATTATCATAAGACAAAGTTATATTCTAAATCTAATTAGAATATTCAGCTCATTTTCTGCCAATAATTCAGAAAAAAATCATTCATTTATTAATTCATTCATAATACATTTATTGTGAGAAGGTGGTAAACAAGGGATTTTGTTTCATATAAATAAACAAAAAAAACCTCAGACATACCAAGGAAGGTGCTAACTA
>NW_012136192.1:3723856-3744838 GCF_000956105.1 Propithecus coquereli
TCACCGGGGTTAGGTGATATCTCATTGTGGTTTTGATTTGCATTTCTCTAATGATTAGAGATGTTGAGCATTTTTTTATATGTTTGCTGGCCAAGGATAGTTTTTTCTATTGTTGCTATGATGATTGAATGTAAGCCTGGATTTTCCAGAAACTACATTTGCTACATATAGAGAATTTTCCCCAAAATAAAGCTGCCTTCATAGGAAGCAGAACTGAAAGATGAAGAGAAAAGTAGTAATTCTGGGATCTTGATACTATTTCTAAAGCCTGATTTCTGTTATTTCTGGAGATCAATTTTTGGATGTGTATTGTATGAGTTAATAATATTTCTTCTAGGTTTAATATATATTGGGTGCCTTTTACTTGCAACTTGAGTCCACTGATTCTATTACTACCCAGATGAGAGATTTAGAGAAGAGAGAGGGCACTTCTATAAGAAAGAGTCAAAGGAGACTCCACATAGGATGTATTTTTATGCATTTATTTATTCAACAAATATTGATTATCTCCTCTGTACCTTACAATGTCCCAGATACTAAATATGTTCTAAATATGTAGCATTCCAAAACATGAGGCACGGTTCTGCTTTCATACCCTTATAGTTGTGGCAGAGAATGTCACAAAGAAACATTTTTTTTAAGTAACACATTCAGACAAGGACCACAAAGGAAACAGACAGGATGCTAAGATAGGGAATAAGCAGCACAAAAATCTAGATAAGGTACTTACGGAATCCTTCTCAAAGGAGGAAGTGGCCTTTACACTCAATCTGAAGGATGAAAAGGGACTGTCCCTGCAGAGATTTTAGTGAAGAGAGAGAGAGTGTATGTATATGTATGTGGGGGTGGTGTGCAAATGATTATATCAAACACGATGCAAAAGACCTATATTGTAATAGGGTCAAATTTTATGATATCAGACTTCTGAAAAATTTTTGAATACAGGCCATATTTAGTTTTCCAGAACTCTGGGCAATTTGCCTCAGCCTGGTGACTTTAGATTGGCAACATTAGAATTTTCTCAGCTTTTATCTAAATTAATCTGTTGACACACTTCAAAAAGTCTTGTTGTTTATGAGATGAGGATTTTGTGGTGCATAAGGGTGGTTTCTGGGGAGGAAGCTTCAATAGTCAGAGTCTTGAGGGATTCTCTGTAAGACAGAGAACTATGTAGGTGTAAATGTCAAATGGCTCTAATACTCTCCCTACTTAACTTGGCAGCTTACGGCCATTCCAAGCAAGTTTTGGTAAAATGATTTCACTTAGCTATTTCATACTTACATAATTTCTTGGGGGCACTAGTACTCTGTCCAATTTATTGTTGACTGCATTGTTTGTGTTCTGCAACAATGATTGAAGAAAATTATTGGAGAGAGAAAGAGAGAGAGAATGAGAAAGCAAACTTGGTATGTTTGAGGCACATCTTTGGGCAAATTTCTACCGACGCTTTCTCTCTCACCTGTTTCTGCAGAGTAAGCAAGTCAATTCCTGCCTTGAAATCATTTTCTGAGAAGTTTACATCTTGACGGCTGCTGAGTCATAACGTTAAAATGATTTTCCCATGTTGACTGTAAGATAAATCAGGTAGACTCTTGGTGGTACGGGTATTGATTTCGCATTAATCATTCAATTGCCTGTATATCATAACAACTTTTCTAAAGTGTAAGAGCCTGTTATTTTTCCCAGAAAGATGAAGCAGAGATGTGTGCCTACCTAGATATGAATATAACACTGGTAAATCCAAGTTATCTATAAATTGCAAATTCAATGGATAGCATTTGTTATTTTTGTTGGTTGTTGGTTTGCTTTATTTTACACTTCGCTTTGATTAATTCCAAGTTTTTAGAATGTGAATAATTTTATTTTTTTAAATTATAATGAATCACATATTTATGAGTACCTGTAAGTCTCAGTTGATTCTCCAAGATAATTATGTATATGAGAATGGAAGGATTCTCTTTCAGTTGTGTTTTAACACACTGTTGTTTCTCCTGTGTCCCTACCATCATAGAGGAGGATAAACCCAGAATATGACTGTAAATTCAACATTTATAAAAGTAACAAAAGGCAAGATAATAAAATATATTTGCTTTCAACAAATAAACTACTTCACAATATAAAGAAAATGTCTTCAATTTTAGGGTCGAACATTTAATGTTATATTCCTTTGGGCAAGGGGGCACATCTGATTATTTTTACCCTATTTATTTACACTCTGTATTATTATAATAGCTAAATCAATAATACTAATTTGGAATAATATTTGTAAATATATAACTAAGACCTCATCAACACAGGCAACAAAAACAAAAATAGAGAAATTGGACTTAATTCAACACAAAAGCTTTTGTATAGCAAAAGATATAATCAACAAAGAGACAACATGTAGAATGGGAGAAAATATTTGCAAACTACTGAGTAGGGGACAAATGTCCCAAATATATAAGAAAACCAAACAACTCATCAGCAACAACAACAACAATAAAAACAAATAATCCCATTAAAAAGTGGGCAAACTACATAGACATTTTACAAAAGAAAACATACAAATGGCCAAAAAGTATATGAAAAAATGTTCGACATCACTAATAATCAGGAAAATGCAAATTAAAACCACAGTGAGATACCATGTTACCTAGTTAGAATGATTATTATTAAAAAGTCAGAAAGTAACAGATGTTGGTGACGATGGTGAGAAATGGGAACTTATAAACTGCTGGTGAAGGTAAATTAGTACAGCCTTTGTAGAGAACTATGGAGATTTCAAAAAGAACTAAAACTAGAACTACCTTTCCATTCAGCAATCTCACTCCTGGGTATCCACCCAAAGAAAAAGAAATCAATATACTATAAAGAGATCTGTACTCATAAGTTTATTGTAGCACTATTCACAATAGCGAATATGTGAAATTGACCTTAGAGGTGGCTCAAATATTAGAATTATCATTCAAGAACTTTAAAATATCTCAATATCAATGGATGAAAGAATAAATAAAATGTGGTATGTATTTATAATGCAATACTATTCAGCCATCAAAAATAATGAAATCATCTCTTTTTCAGCAACTTGGATGGAACTGGAGGTCATTGTCTTAAGTAAAGTAAGCCAGGCACAGAAAATGAAATAACACATGTTCTCACTCATAAATGGGTGAGTAGACAGGGACATAGAGAGTGGAATGATAGACAATGGAGACTTGGAAGGGTGAGGGTGTGTGGGGAGTAGATGGTAAGAAATTAACTAATTAGTCCAATGTACATTATTCCGGTGATAGATACCCTAAAAACTCCGACTTGACTACTATGCAGTCTATGCATGTCACAAAATTGCATATATATCCCCTTATTTTTTTCAAATATAAATAAATAAATAAGTAAATAAAATGCAAGAATTATAATCTTATTAGGATGTAGAAAGTCACAAGAAAATGTTATTTTTCTTAACAACTAAGATAAACCAAATAAACTATGAAACCATAGTTTTCCTGAGCCCACCAGAAAGTTCTAGATGCAAATAAACCATGATCTCAATGCTCGAAAGTGATGAGTCTTTAATTAATTAATTAATTTATTTATTTTTATTTCAGAATATTATGGGGGTACAAATGCTTTGGTTATATAAATTGTCTTTGCACTGCCCGAGTCAGAGCTATAAGCATGCCCATTGGCCACACAGCCTTCACCGCACCCGTTAGGTGAGAATTTACCCATTCCCTCCTCCACCCTCCCACCTGCCTGACAACTGACAACCTGCCTGTTGAATGTTACTTCCCATATGTGCACTTAAGTGTTGATAGATTAGTATCAGTTTAATGGTGAGTACATGTGGTGCTTGTTTTTACATTCTTGTGATACTTCACTTAGAATAATGGGCTCCAGCTCCATCCAGGATAGTACAAGAGGTATTAGGTTCACCACCTTTTTTATGGCTGAATAGTACTCCGTGGTATATATATACCACATTTTATTAATGCACTCATGTGTTGATAAGTCTTTTATAAGAAAGAGAATCTGGATGTATGTGCAGCAGGATGATCAGAGAATGAGGAATTTGCCATTAATTTGAGTAAAAAGAAACAAGCTGAATTGTTAAAAGTATTTAAATAGTTTTAAGAGATTTATCTTGGCTTACATGACAAATTAGAATTCTAAGGAACCCCAGACATAAAACAAATCTGCGCACATTGCCCAATTCTTCTATGAGTCTTACCAATTATACTGGGACAATGTGACAAAGGCTGGGATGCAGAATAGGAGATTTGAGAAAGATATCTCCAGGTTTATGAGGCCTCCTGCAACTGCTTAGAAACCATTTTCTGAAGATGTAGACAGAGCAGGATACCTGAGGTAATAAATACAAGGCACACTGAAATTCACCTGTCAAGGGCTAGAAACAAGGCAGGAGCAGCATATGAGGAGGAAATTTTTTTTAAAATGGTTTTTGAAAGTCTGAAGCTGATTTCATGACCAAAGAAAATTCTCCAGAAACTGAAAAGCCTTTGTCTTGGTAGAAGGCAGAGAGAGCTATTCCACAATTTCAAAAGCTGACCCCTCAGCTATAAAGCACAATGATATCTCTAGAATCTCACAAATTCTCAGACCTAAGCCTCACAGGATACGAAGACCCAAGCTCAATTTCTAAACATGTGACGCCAGTAATGAACTAACACAAACTAAAGCCACTCAAACTATGGATGCCACAAAGTCCAGGCCTAGATCAATACAGATGAGATTGAATGAACCCCTAATTATAGGGGCTTACTACAAAAGGCTGTATTCATTTTTTGAAATGCAAATACAATTTACTTCTGTCTATACTGTTCTTTTGCACAAATGATCAGTATATAATAAATTTATGAAACACACAAAAAGGAAAGAGAGAGAGGAAAACAGAGAGAGAGAGAGAGAGAGAGAGAGAGAGAGAATGCCATAGTCAAGAGAGGAAATAATTAATAGAAGTAGAAGTAGAGATAGCTCAAATATTAGAATTATCAGTCAGGCACTTTAAAATATCTGTGGTAAAAATGCTAAATAAGCTAGTTGAAAATGTGGACAATATCTATAAATATATGGGACTTTTAGCAGAGACATGGAAAAAAGAGTGAAATGGAAATGTTACAAATGAAAATTATAATATCTGAAATAATAAATTCATTATATGTGCTTAACAACAGATTGGACTAAGCATAGAAAAGAATTTGGGAATTTAAATGCAGAGCAATAGAAAGTATGAGATAGAAACTTAGAGAAAAAATTATGAAAAAAATAGAACAGAGAGTCTAAGATGTGTAGGAGATCAAATGGTCTAGCATATATGTAATTGAATCCCGAGAAGGAAAGAGAGGGTGAAAATGGAGCATGCACAAATTTCAAGAGATAATAGCCATGAACTTTCCAAGTTACTGAAACATCATTAAGGATAAATCCCAAGATCATTTTTTATATATAAGAAGACATCGATGGGTTCTAGAGGGAAGACTGTGATAGCTGATTGTTATCATGACACGAATTAATGGCCTCCCTGTATCTATACCCATTGCCCTGTAATTTTGTATTCCCCATCTACACTGACTCTGAGATGGCCCTTCAATGTCTTTTGGCTAATAGAACATGGCAGAAGTGACTATGTACAAGTTCTGAGTCTAGGCCTCCAACAAAAAAAAAAAGGCTTTGCCTGCTTAGTGTGCTTTCTTGTACCTTTAAGCTCCCTTGCACTTACACTTCAGCCTGGCATGTTCTCATGCCAGGCTAGGCTGCTGGAAGGATATAAGAGACACAGAGAAATAAGACAAAAGGATGACCCCAAGGTGATCCAGCTGGCAAACAGCCATGCCCCAAGAACAGAACTGCCTGTCTGGCTCACAGCTGCTCAAAGTTCCATGAGGGAATCAAGCCAAGCCAAGAAGCACCTAATTTGCTGACCCTAAAGAATCAAGCACTAAAACATAGATATTATTTGAAGATATTATGTTTTTGGATGGTTTATTATTCTGCAATCTCCAATAGGGATAGTCTCAAATTGACCTTATGCTGTTTTACATTTCATTCCAAGAAGCTGTTGTTCACTGGCATAGTTATTTCATGTCCCAATTTTAAATGACTAGGGATAAAACTTTTATTGATTTTCTTCTGTACCTGAATTGGTTCATTTTGATTGAGATGTCCATCTTCTGAAATATGATATACTGGGGGAGAAATATAAGATAGTAAATAGTGCATTGCTGCCTCTAAAACTGTAGGCAGATTATGTTCCATTGAAGGTCAGCTGATCAAAGGGAAAATGTATGGTCATTTTTTTCTATAATGCTATATTAAAAATACCCTCCCACTATTTTCCTACCAAAAATTCAAGTTAGTAATTTCAAAATTGCTTAATAGTTTGTATTGTCTGAGCACAAGGCAAAAACTAAAACATGAGCAACCTATCGCATAATAATATTTAAGTTAAAAATATTTAGTTCTCTAGAATTTAGTGAGGATTAATGCTGCTTTATCACTATTTTCTTAAGAAAATATTAAACCAGAATGAGATGCTTTGAAAAGGGAATAATAATAACACTGTACACCCAAGTGAGTAGAACATAGATTCTTTCTCATGGGTAATTATTAGCATTTACTATTTTAACTTTTTCAAAAAATGGGTTAGAGATAAAGTAAATATTCAATTTTAAAAGATAAAAAAATAGAAATAAAACCTAATCCAACAGCAATGCAATTATGGGGAAGAATAATGAAGATAAAAACCCACAAATTAATAAAATATAAAGTGGTGTGGAGTGAGGGGTCAACAGGACCCAGGAAAATGTATAAATAATCCTAAAACCTGAAACATCACAAAACAATTGTTACGGTTTTTAAAAATATCATCTAGAAAAGTTGGGGAAAATACAAAGATAGCAGAATAGGAATGACAAAAGATTAAATAGATACTGATGAAACTATTAACTTGAATATACGTACCTCCAGGTAGAGGTTGGCAGAGTAGACATTCCTCTTCTCAGTTCTGAAAGTAAAAAGAAAGAAAAAGGAGAAAAACAGATATTAAAATTTCATCTTCGGTGATGATAGGGAACACTTAAAAACAGATAAAAATCCTTGCCCTCTTGGAACTCACATTCTAGTTGAGGGAAAGACTTAAGAAAGGCAAATTAAAACATATATAGATAGTATAGAAGAGGATGAGTACTACAGAAAAAATAAAGTAGGGAAGAGGGCTAGATTGTGAAGATTGGGGCATTTGTAGTTTTAAGATATGATCAGAGATACGCTTCCTGGGAAGACCCAAAGGAATTGAGGGAACAGACATGCATCTAGTTGGTGGAAATGTATATACCTCTTCTCTACTTCAGTGTAAAAACTGCTTAGCAGGGAAAGGATTGGGAGAGAAGTTGAAATATTATGTATGTGGAATTTCTCCATTGTCTTTCATTTTTGTTTTTATTCACTGGAGATTATGGATAACTTGAATCATGATTAAGGTGGAAAAAAAACAAAACAAGTAAAGCTCAATTTCCATCACATAAAGAGGTGGATATTGTCAAGCGCTTAACCAGTTCTATCTCTATGTTCTCTCTCACCCTCAGCCACCCTCAAATATTGCTGCTGATTAAAAAAAAAAAAGAAAAAAGAAAGAAAAAAAGAAAGAAAGAAGGAAAGAAAGAAAGAAAGAAAAAGCTGTTTTTCAGAAATAAGAAAGTAGTTGATTTTCTAAGTCACACAAAGTGAACACGCAGCCATGTAAGTTTGTTTGTTTTACAACACTGTGATTGAAAAGTTAGTTCATTATGTGTTGTTCCTCAAGCTGTGCTCAATCCACAGGCATGTCTGTCTCAGAAATCTCACCAAACCGTGCTCTTGAGCCTCTGTCCCTAAACACATTAGCAGTGCTCTTGTTAACTTTGAAGTGACTGCACCATGATGTTTTCTGTGGAAGCCCAGTGAGAATGATACAGGATTCTTCCTTCCCCAACACCTCCAGACAAACATTTGAAGCACCACATTACTTATATGACTGTAGCACAGGATAACAGACTCCTTCAGGGACAAGGGAGACATTTTAGGAAAACAAAATGAAACATATTTTGATATTTGGCAGTCATAATACAGTATAAACATTTGCTTTATTCCTGCAGCTTACAAAGTCTAAGTTGTATTTGATTGTTATTCGGCTTAAATTCAAGTTACTTTTTATAGTTTATAAGTTTCTACAACATGGAGGAAAAGTAACTAGAATGACAAAACCATTAATAATGGCTCTTTTGGGGATATGAAAATATGTATACTTGGTTTTGCTTCTTTCTACATTTCTGTGTTGGTGCAGACTTTCACTAACAAGCATATATTACTTGTGTATCAAAAAAATATTTATTAACATACTTTCCATTTATGTAATAGTCTCATCTTGTTCAAAATATGAATAGAAATATTACCAAGGACTTTCTATGCCTGCACACCTCAAATATTTGATTACTCTAATTCTTGAAAATTCTGTTTTATAAATATCCCTTGGTGTTTCATGGTGCCTGCTCTTCCCCTCTCTCCCCACTGCCTTGTCCTTCTTAACAAAGGTGAGGCTATATAGATGAGCCGCCTAACCTTCGTTCTTACACTTAGAAGCTGTGTGAGAATGCTGAATCTTGGTTCCCACCCCCAAACTGCTGAACTGGTGTCTGAATTTAACAAAATTCCCAGGTGATCCACACACATACTAAAATTTTGGTGTAGTAGCCTGACATTCTGCCTTTTTCAGAAGTTCCTAGGTGGTGCTGAGGTTACTGGTCTGCAGACCACAACACCCTCCTGCATTGTCTCAACTATCCCCTTGCTGTCATTCCTTCCCTGTCCCAACAACATGGATCTTATATTAAATAACAAATATGTAAAACACAATTCTGTTGGTCTCATATCTTCCATGATAAAATCTTACCTTTTCTATACAGAAATTAAGGTCCATTACAAGTCAGCCCCCAGATATCTATACAGCTATACATTTCCCCATTCTTTTTGCACCTGAAATATTTAGCTGTTCCCAGACTTATTTTTAGCTCTTCCTTATTACATGTGATAAACTTTCTAATTTCTTTCTTCTTGTCCTTTTGATTAATTCATCTCAAAACCCTACTCCAATGTTAATTTTTCTGTGAAAATGTCCCTTACTCTTTCTTATCACTAACTCTAAAAATTGAATGCTTCCGTGAAAGAGAAATCTTCCATGGTAATCTATATTTGTCTTATGTACTACACACACACACACATATATGTACACACACACACATACATATACACAAGTATATGTATTTTTGAGTCTATATCTCTGACAAAATATGAGCTCTTAACAAGATATAGACTTAGAAACCATAGCAATTTTTGTGACTGAGTTTGTTATTCTCAACAGAAACAATTCCTACCAGAAATCCAACTACTGTTGGATCCTCCTCCCCCGACACACACAGACACACACAGAAACACACACACACACATACACACACACATTTTTGTTTTTTAGTAGAAGAAAAGAAAGGATTTGGAGTCACACAAATCTGAGTTTGAATTTTGGCTTCAGTAATTCTCATTACTTGTATAAGTCTACCGCTGCTACAAGTATAACAACTACTTACAAATTTTAGAGACTGTTTTGTGGTTCAAAAATCTAGTTTATCGTTGTGAATGTTCTGTGTGCTCTTAAAGATATGTATTTTGCTGTTGTTGTTGGGTAGAGCCCTCCATAATTGTTATTTAGGTTAGTAAAATAAATTGGTTGATAGTGTTGCTTGTGCCTTCTATAGCTTTACTGATTTTCTACTTGTTCCACTAATTACTAAATGTTGAAATTCTTAGCTATAACTGTAGATTAGTACATATTTTTCTAGGAGTTTTTTTTTAGCCATAATATAAATAAGTGTCTTTAAATAAATACTACAGCAATAGCATGCCCCTACCAAATCTGCTCATGCTAGATTTGATAATTCTCAATTCTTTCTTTCTTTCTCTTTTTTTTTTTTTTTTTTTTTGAAGACAGGGTCTCACTCCGTTGCCTGGGCTAGAGTGCCATGGTGTCAGCCTAGCTCACAGCAAACTCAAACTCCTAGGTTGAAGCAATCCTTCTGCCTCGTGAGTAGCTGGAACTACAGGTATGCACCACCATACTTGGCTAATTTTTTCTATATATTTTTAGTTGTCCAGCTAATTTCTTTCTATTTTTAGTAGAGACAGGGTCTCGCTCTTGCTCAGGCTGGACTCGAACTCCTGAGCTCAAGCGATCCTCCTGCCTCGGCCTCCCAGAGTGCTAGCATTACAGGCGTGAGCCACCACGCCCAGCCGGTAATTCTCAATTCTATCACTGCACAACATATATTATAGGGTCTTTGAATCATTGTAATCACACCACATTAGTGGTGATCAGCCTGTGCTATGAAGGTTACATATAAGACCTACATGAAATCTGACATGGAATGTAACAGTTAGGATTTGTTTAAATAATCAGAACTATCATAATCAATATGAAGTAAGAGATTTATTGTAGAGATTAATCCTTATGCAGATGTGGCAACTGGGGAAGAAATTTATAGAAAACTGTCACCTTTTTGTCCAAGGGAGGGTCTGAAGTTCCTGTAGGTCAGGAAGGTCAGTCATCAGGAAGAAATAGTGTACATGAACCAAAGGAGAGTGAGTACAAACTGGTAGCTGTGAGGACAAACTTGAAGCCTTCTTTTTCTTTGTGCTCTCCAATATAGATAATGTGGGTGGTGAACAGAAGCAGTTGGCACCCTTTGACATAGAGTTACATATGGGACCCAAGAGGCTACAGGCACAGTTGCTGCACTATACCAACAAAGCAAGGCAGCAGTAATCTCTGTAAGCTGCCATAGTGTGTGGCTCCCCACTACGACCTTCAGCATGTAATGGTTTTTCTTCACTTTAGCCATCTAAAACCCTTGCTGATTTCTCTTATGACCAATCATAACCTAGGATCAAACAGAGAAAGAATTTCTGGAAAATATTTCCAGCTTAGATTATTAACAGTTCACCTAGTAGAAAACTATGACTCACATGAGGAGAATAATGGATCTTGGAATGGCAAATGTGGAAACAAATTCTCAAAAAATAATCTTAATGACTCAAATATATACTGGTATTAATATTTATTTGGTAGTAAAATAAATTTTTAAAAAACTTTTGGAGCTCAAAATGCATGTATCAATCAGTTAATGTAATGTTATAATTCAATTCGCATAATAAGAATAATTTTAAATTAGTTTTTTTAATGCAGTTATTCCAACAAGTCATTAATCTGAACTTTCTAAGTCTATTTATTCATAAACTTATTTTTTCACCTAATCAAGAACATACTTATATAAAATACTCTAGATGTATTTCTAAAACAACTTCTTTTATTATATGTTTATTCTTACTATGAAAAAGCCTGGCATAATATCTGGCACCTAGTAATTATTATATATAAAGTCTCTTTAAAACTCTGTATATGGTAATAAATTTAAAATGTTGAACATTAAATAATTATACCTCTGTGGAATAATCAAAGGTTAAGTGTAGAAAAGATAAAACTGAAAAACCCAAATTCATGTGATGTATACCATTCTTGGCCCAGATAATAATAATTATTTTCTGAAAGATAGACTGAGATCTGAAATAGAAATCCAGAAGAATGAAGAATGTCCTTTGTCAGTGTGGAACTATTGAGAAGAATATAGTATATAACAACAGCAATAAAACACTACCATGTATTGAGAGAGAGACAGACACACAGAGAGAATTGGTATATCTTAACAAGCCAAAAGGCTATACATAGAACAATATGTCTTAATCGAAATTTTAAAAATAGCAATAGCTATCTATTTTAGACACTTACAGTATTTTTTGGAGTTTCCCTTTGAGATTTATGAAATTTATGGAATTATTCTTTGAAAATTCTAGCAGTACTAAAAGATTACATTTCAAAAAGTACAAAGATTTATTTTAGCTATTGTTTAGCTTTTTAGATTTCCACTAGAATTTAAAGTCAAGATGGTTGCCAGCATACCTAGTATTCAAATATGTTACTGAGAGCAACAAACTCAGTGAGGAAATATTTCTGCATCTTTTAAAATGCCCATTGATTTATTCAATAAGCAGGTATTGAGGGTCTATTTTGTGTTAGACCCCATACAGGTAGTGGAAACAAAAAGCCAGGTACAGTAGGGCTCTTGTCTTTACGGGGCTTACAATTTAGCAGAGATGTGGAGATTAATCAACAATTACAGTATGGTAAATAGCAGCATGGACACAGTCATATCATGTGATGGAAACACAAATAGCTTTTTAACCCAGACTGTGGGGTCATGGATAATTTCCTCGAGGAAGTCATGATGAAGTCATGATTCGAATATCAGCAGGCTGAGGACGGCAACTCTAGACAGAATATCCAGCGCGTAGGGAGGCATAGACCACGAAACAACAGACAGAGAAGTAGACAGTTTGGGGTAGTGAGATCAAAGGAGCCAAATAAGTAGTGGTGGTGGTGGTGGTGTCCTCTAGGACAAGATCCTAGAGGCTATCCTGTGCTATCAACCCTGGAACATTTGTTGGCATGAAATAATTGTGGATTTAATAAATGCTTCACGAGCATATTTATCCTTGACTGAGAAGGACAATTTAATTATTGTAACAAATGGATTATAGATTGAAGCTCTTATCCCTCTTTTTCTGACCCTGTCATTCCCCACTACAGGTATATAGGCTTTAAAAGAGTCTAAATTTGATACAATTAACAGAAAAGATAAAACTCCTACCCTGAAGGGCCTTATAATCTCATTTGGAAGATGAAACAGATATGAAAATTACTGGAAGACAAGGAGGGACTACACCAGAGGTAGAAGTAGTGCTTGTGGTGGTATTAACTATCTATAAGCCCTAAAGGTATTTCCTAATGAAATGTCTCCTGGGAAAATTCTTCAGTACTAAAGGACAGTGGTCACTCACTTCTTTGAGCCTCTACAATCTTAGGGACTAAAGCTCTGAGGCAATTAGTCTATTTTTAAGAGAGGTTAAAGATTATGTTGATGGTAGCAAAGTGAATGTAAATCAAACAAGGGTTCTCTCTGTTGACATGTCATCTTCTGCTTTTATTTCATTGCTACTGTGTGCTTAATGTTATCTAAAAAACAGGGCTTCTCAAGTGCAGTAGGGCATATATTCATTGGCCTGAGGAGTGGGCTACATCTCTCCAAGATAAGAAAGACAGTAGTGATCATCAAACAGTGTTGCTTTAAATGGCTCAGCTTCATCAATACTTTTATACAGCTGAGCCTTTAGAGGCTGTTTGCAAGGTGCTTGTACGTTGGTAGCAAACTCCTTGGACTAGAGACTTGGAAATTCTTCCATTTTAAGCAGCATAATGCCTTGGAAGAGACCTTCAACAGAATCTTGGAAAGAAGTTGCCTATAAACTATAAACTGAAAATCCAGTGAGAGTTTACAAGCCTCTTGGCAATGTCAGCTTTATCCTTTGCTGAGAAACATTGCTCTGAGTTTAAATTGGGGGCACCTAAATAAAAATAAAAATAAACCCTAAGAACTATTTCCCTCCCTTGCCTCTCGTCTATATTCTACTCCTTAGTGGATGATACTGGTTAAAGGACAAAACCAGGACTTTGATTTCTCTATTCATAATGTTATATTACGATTAAATGAGATGAGGCAGACAAAAACACTGTGAAAACTAAAATGGTACTTAAAATAGGCGATTGCGTGGTATGTTAGAGTTTTTTTCAGCTAAACTTCCATCCTCTCTTATAACTCCATGGAAAGAGTATATTTTCCCAGCTTTTAATTAGAGAATCAACTGATAGGATGTTAGTAGACATGATGAGAACAAAAGATTGATAGGTGCTTGTGTTATCGGGGTGTGCCAAAGCCAGCTAACACTGAGGGATAAGTTTTCAGAAATTTTGCAAGCCAGTTGTCAAACAAGCCACCATTAAAAAATCAGTAAAATTAAACACAAAGGTAATACATACTAAAAATTCAACACTTCCTGTTTTATTACATTTTATGATTATCTGTGCTCGCACGGTTATTTATACATATTGAATCTATATTGGCATATAAGAGTGCGCTATTCCACATCTTTTCCCAACTCTGAACTTGGACACATAATTTTCATTATCAAGATGAACATAATCTTATGTGCTATGACAAATATACATATGATCTGAAATAAGATATACCCTAAAATAGCATTGTGCAGTAAAGAGTAAAAAGGCCTGCTTATAACATTGTCCCTTGGCTAGTGTCTGGGAACTTGGATTCCAGGAGGGTTCCCTCCACTCCCAGAACTGAGGCTGGCGATTCGTCATGCCTAAACTGTACAAACAATGTGGTTTATGTTGAATACCAACTTTCCCTTTCCTTCTGGAAGTTTGGAATTTTGTACATGCTAGGCAAAAGGTAAGTGAATGAATTTCCCCCAGTAAAAAACCTCCAGCACTAAGTCTTGAATGAGCTTCCCTGGCACACAATACACATTATCACTCTTTAAGACTGGAGGAGTTAAGTACTGTATATTCTGTGCTTGACTCCATAGGGAGAGGATGCTTGGAAGCTTGTGCCTAATTTCTCTGGACTTCTCTTCTTGCATCTTTACTCTTTGCTGGATTTACCTCTTATCTTTTTTCTGTAATGAGTCTCATGCTGATTCTTGTAAGACTTGTAAGCAAATAGCTGAACTTTGGGGTGGTCTTGGGCCTTCTAAAACAGCATTACATAAACTTAGTGAGTCAAAAGGATATACAAGCATAAAGGGGACTTTGTCTTCGGTAAATTCTTAATTTACTTTCCTGATTCTGGGTCTGAAGATTAAGGACTGCTTTCCTATTTGATACTTTTAATGTTTAAACTTTATGAATTTAGTCTGTAGATGCTAAACTTTAATTTACAGTGTTTGAGGGATATATGTACTAGAGATTTCAGTAAATCTTTAGTTTATGTCTCTGAATGACTTCAACTTTTGATGGTGGGTCGCAGTTCGGGGCATTTGTTTACATATTAATGCATGTAAATTAGACCCTCCTTAAGACTTTTTTGTTATATTCAATCAAAGAGTCAGTATACTTCTTTTAATATATTTACAGCATAATGAGTTTATGGGAATCCTGCTATAAATATGCTTAAAGGCTAAACATAAAAATAGGGTGAGTATAGAAACTGACATGCATAATTCATTGATGGTAAGGTATTATGCAAGTTCCATGCTCCAGAGAATGGTTATATAAAATTTTATTGAAAGTTTTGGCAACCCAAAACTCATCTATGCTTTTGAGTAACACAGGGGAATATCACTTTTCTCAAAGGTGGATCTGGGCAGCTAAATCATACGTTGTTGAGAAGATAAGTTCATTGAAGCTCTTATAGACCTGCAGGAAAATTGAACTGAGTCTCCATTATCTTGTAGTTCCAACTGTCATTTTTTAAATATTTGTTCTATTTAAAAGAGTAAAAATAGCATTTCCCAAAGAGGCCAGTTGAATGAATTATATTAATATTAGTACCAAAATTATTATTAATAATAATACAATGCAAAGTATCTGATATGGCTGAATTTTAAGTATAAACCATCTAAGTTGAAGGCAATAAATTATGCTATTTAGGGTGATGATTCTTTAAATGGTACCTAGGAGATTTGTGCGTGCTTTTAGCAAGCATCAATACCAGTTTCTAATAGTTCATTAGCAACAAGGTTTATTGGTAAGAATATTATGGTTTATCTAACATCCACAATGGAGAAATATAGCTTTTAAATTTATATTAATAGAAGACACAGATTGATATAGGACTCAATATATAACTCCTTGAATATTATGCATACCCAAATGAATATATATTTTAATAAATTTTTATTTTGGAATAAATATTTTGTTCATTTTCTTCTTATATCTAGATGAACTTGAGGTTTTGGGGACAGGGATCTGAAAAGTTACAGGAGACCACGATATTCACACATCTTGATGAATTACTCTAAGCAGATCTGTGGCTGATGCAAGCATAGATTCAGTGAGAAACAAGGATATCAGTCTAAAGGTAAAAGTAGAGAGTATAGTTTCCTTTTTTGCTAACTTTTTACTCCTGGATTTTATCCAAGAACTTTATTTTTAAAGTGATAAATTTTTTGATACTAATAATTTTCTTTGATATGAATTGATTATCTGAAGATATATTGATTGATTGGTTAAGATCACAAGCCATGAGCCTTTTGGAGATATTGTTTGAAAGAGAGAAAATGTCTTCATAGGCTAAAAATGAAACTTTCTTGCATAGTGACTGAAATTACATTAGACATGCAAGAAACCACTGTTCATGTTAAGTGAAGAAAGTGACCAAATTATTAGGTGGGGCATATTCTACTTTTGTAAAGAAAGTAGTATGCACCTGAAGGAAGGGAAGCCTTATAAACAATAACTAGCACTGGGTATTGGGTCTCTAGTCTTTAGAATTGAGAAAATTTTAGCAAAGAAATATATTATATATATATATAATATATATAATATATATAATATATATAATCTGAAACAATGTATTTCCTTTATACCAAACAGTGAGTGTGTGTTTCTACAGCAAATATGCAGATAGACATACCCCAGGGCAAGCTCACATCTATGATCCTGCTCTTACTGACTTGTTTTTCTTGTGATTGAAACTAATGAGGTCCTATTCTTGACATCTGGCCCTCACTTGTACAGCTAACTTCAACTTTAGACCCCACTTAAGTATATGGCTCCTGGTTCTGATTTGCTGTTCTTTTTATAGTAAATATTTGTTGAATATTTTAAAACAACTCTTTGGCATTGACCTTATTATGACTTTGAATCTGGAATCATTTTTGAGTAACTGCCTGATCTTCCATCAACTGCTATACATCCACATATCAACTTTACCTCTCCATTTACCCTAGCCACGCCCATCCAAACACGTGTATAACATACATCTTTGGACTCCTTCTTTTCCACACTACAGAATTACTTCTCACTGGGGGCCTATTATCCCTTTCTTCAGTCCTCAATTTAAACTTGCCAGTTTGCTACTTCCACACCAAGATCTCTACTATCTAGAACATGGAAGCTTATCACCAAATGTATGTTAGAGTTAATGAATGAATAAATGATATCTTAGTACTTCATAGAAGCCCATCTCAATTATATATTCCTTCTTGGGATAATATATATCTGCTTGACTAAATGCTTCCAAATCTCCAACTCCTGATTACTCAGAGTATTTTCTGTCTCATGCATCTCAGGATCAAGTCTTCGGGGAGGGCTTGCGTTCATCTCAGATTACGTCCTTAATGTGAAAGCTGTTACATTACTGCTGCTCAAGGAAAATAATCAAAGTCAAGTTTTGTATCTGCACCTCCAAACGAGGGAGGTTGAGTCCTAGAAATTCTAATATTGAATTTCTACTTTCCCAAACCTGCTCTTGGATTCCTCAACCCTACTACTAAGTAAAAATCATCAATAGCAGTATAAATATGAGAGCAATTTCGATTTCAAGAGTTATCACAGTATCATGGTTATGATTTGAGGATATGACGTGACCCCAATCAACTATGGCAGATTTGTTGGTGAGGATGTAAACAGGGGCTTCCTGAGAATCTAAAATTCATATATGTTGTTTCCTGGGAGTCCTTAGAATGCTATTTGGGGGGTCAACATACAAATTAGCCCTCTAATAAGCAATAAATGTTAAATAAGTAGATGTAAAAAACAAGTTATTTCAAGTACTATATTTTATTAAGCATTCATTGAGAATGCATTGAACAGTTAAATATGTATAATCAAAAAGCAGGAAACTCCCTTTTAATTTTCCTCGTAGAAGGTCATAAAGAGAAAGATAATGTTCTAAGTGAGCAGTCCCCAACCTTTTTGGCACCAAAAACCAGTTTAATGGAAGACAATTTTTTCATGGACTGGAGTAGGGGGGGATGGTTTCGGGATGATTTGAGCACATTATATTTATTGTGTGCTTTGTTTCTATTATTATTACATCATAATACATAATGAAATAATGATATTAATACAATTCATGATAATGCAGAATCTAATGCTGCCACTAATCTGACAGGAGGTGGAGCTCAGAAGGTGATGGGAGCAATAGGGAGTTGCTGTAAATACAGATGAATCTTTGCTTGCTGGTGGCTCACCTCCTGCTGTGTGGCCCGCTTCCTAACAGGCCACCAACCTGTACAGGTCCATGGCTTGGGGGTTGGAGACTGCAGTTCTAAGTTAAAGAAGCAGGCTGCATTTCATTTCCATTGCTTTTTTTCTTCAGTTGAAATCAAACCCATGTCTTTGCAACTTTGGCAATTTCCAACAAAAACACTTGAATATATGACGTTTAGCCAATATCTAAGAGGGATGGAAAGTGCACAAAGAGCAGCTCTTTCCCCAAACTGTGGAAGGGAAATTTTCATGTAATAAATTTCAGTTTCATTTTTGCTGCTTCACTGTGTTGTTGCCTTTCTGCACTGAACCTGAGATTCTATTCTTGGTCAATCTGAGATCATTCTAGCTACTTGTGCTCCCCAAAATTCTGGACATCGTAGCCTTCCAGAGTCAGCCATGGTCAAACTGAACTCAGAAGTCATTTGTGAAAGATGCATCAAAAGAGAATATGTATTTTTATGGAATATGTTTTGTTGTTTTTTTTTAAAGAACACATCTGTCAAAAGAAGCATAAATGATTCTTAGAATTGCACAATTGCATTATATTTCCATCTGACTGTGAATATCTTTTGGTACTATTCTGGACCAAATCAGGTTATAAAACATCGATATATTACACATGGAAAAATTAAAATTTAAAAGATTTATGCTTAACAAAGGCAGCTGAAGCATAAGAAAGTCAGGCTAGAGATTTCGGGTGAGAGAAATATTAATAAAACTGATGTGTCAGATTTGGTGACCGATTACTTATCATTTCAATTATATATACATTATTTTGGAAGTTTATTCTCATATGTAGCACTGAGAATTTTTTCTCCTTAATGATAGTTTTGAGGAAGTGCTATTTGCACTAACAAGGCATATTAAAACGGAAGCACTGACTACAAAACAAACAAATGTCTTATCTAATGGCCAGGGGATCCTGACTGGGGCCGAGCCGACAGCTCAGTTATCCAAACAGGTTACAAATGATTGCATTGAAGACAAATGCCTGCAGATCTTTTTCTGTGAGCACTGCTCAATAAGATTGAAAAATGTCAAAGAGAAGGTGCCTTCTCTCCAAATAACTATATATTTATGAAATGTGATAAAGATCTCTGGGTGTGTGTGTGTGTGTGTGTGTGTGTGTGTAAATAATTAAGAGAATCCAGTTTGGGACATTTTAAAAGATAAAGTTAGTAAGAGCAAATTTATTGGAATTTTAACAACTGAAAAAAAAAATCCATTTATCCACCACCTCCATCACATTACAACAAAAAGTATTGTCATTGTGAGTGTCTTTGAAATATTGCAAGATTCTGAGCAATCTTTGGAATCACCACATACAAATTATTCTCTATCTAGTATCTAGCGTGAATAGTGAGTACAATGATTCTATTTTTCTGTAAACTAGAAATCACCAAATGACATTTAAGCCAATAACTATCCATAATATCTCATTATTAAAATTCCTCATTTTACTAATTGGATAGTAAAAATGAAAAGCACAACAGATGAAACATGTGGTTGAAGGTCTTACCTTGTTTTTCTTTTGTGATTTTGTTGTTTTTAAATTGGAGTGGGACTTCATCTTAAAAAATTAGTTTATGAATTAAAGCAGAAGAAAACTGGTACCTTTCATGTTTTATAAGTTATACACATAGAATTTGTGCAGCTTCAATCAAACAAGAAAGCCATTGTGGTATGACAGCAAGAACATACATTTTTGGAGCCAAGTTAACTTGGGTTCCAAACCATAGTGTAGTCTTGGACAACTTATTTAATATCACTAAACTTAATTTTATTTGTCTTTAATGTGGCACTGATAACATGAGTATTACTTAGCCAATAGGAATAAATAAGTGATGTGCACAAATCACTTGGCACAATGACAGAACATCTTAGGTGATTTGTTGATGATAGCTGTTATCATAGTGAGTGTAGGAGAGAAATATATAGTTACCTGCTTAGGGTCTGAGTGGTGTGAACTCCATATCTTCTTTCTGTAAATCATTCATTCCATTCATTTAACAGACACCTATTGAACGCTGACTTGTCAGATACCAGCTGGCACCTGGGTGTAGAAATGTGAAAAGGGCAGAGTTAAAAGGATCACAAGCTAGTGAGAGAAATAGGGCAAACAAAGAAACGTTTTCAGTTAAGGTAGAGGAATGGACCAGATGCTAAGGGAGCAATCAGGATGGAGGCACAAAATCCAGATTGGCTTATTTACTATCAAGAAGTCTCCGGGTGAAGGTGATAGTTGAGTAGAGTCTTTGCAGTAAGAGTAAGAGTATTCAGGCAAAAGTACTGTGGCAATAAGTGAAGAGATGTTTTGAAAACATTTGCTAATCCATTTACATTTGGGGAGGAGACTGTAAAAACATGCTTCAAAGGGATATACCCGTGGACATGTAGTCTAGAGAAGGAACACAGCATTATTATAGACACAGATGCAAAGCTGGAAAATATGTGGACAAAATTTTTAAAATTCTATAGATAATTTTGAGTCTAAATCTCTACATAGCATTCTTTACACATCCTGCTTACCTAATCTAATACATATTTATTCAGAAAAGCAAAATACTATTATGGGTTGAGTACCCCTTATCTGAAGTGCTTGGGACCAGAAGTGTTTTGGATTTCAGGGTTTTTTTTTTCAGATTTTCTCAGATTTTAGAATATTTGTATATGCATAATAAGATCATGGGGATAGGACTCAAGTCTACACATAAAATTAATTTATGTTTCATATACACTTTACACACACTGCCTGAAGGTAATTTTATACA
>NW_012136192.1:3747918-3749336 GCF_000956105.1 Propithecus coquereli
CTAAGCTCATGACCATTTCTACTACACCAAGATCTAAGGGCACTTAATTGAAAGCAAAAAAATAAATCAAAAACTAAAGTTGAATTTTAATTTAACTTTTACAAGAATACTTTTTAATAAAAATGGACACCAAATGATACTAGAATAATATTCAAAACTCATGGGCACATATTTCTTTTGGTTTAATGCTTGGTTTGATCCTAACTGCAGTGAATCTTGTGTTTGCATATTAAAGTTACATGTAGCCCTTTCCCCCATATATTTCTGTGCTTTCTAAATGAAAAAAAAATATGTCTACTTGTCATTCTTGGAAAGTTTTCATTGCACCATAAGCCTCTATATTATTATTATTATATTAGTCCTGTGGTGGTGTGATTAATAAATTACATTAAAACAAAATAAAATACCACCCCCACACACACCTGTTATAATACTATGTGACCTGTTACAAAAAAGCTGTTAAAACAACTATGGAGCTTGCTCACTGTGTCTTTGTTTGTTAATTCATACATTCAAATAATAGTTCCATTTGGCAAGACTTGTAGTGATCTCAGTGATGGTTAATAGGTAGTGAAATCACGAGAAAAACATTAAACTGATGTTCCTCATATATCGTTGGTGCTATCATTACATAGATGAGTTTCCTCTGGTCTCTTTTTATCATTTATAAGTCATTTATGGACTTACGTTATTAGCTTATGAGCACATTAATACCTATCCTATGCTCATTTTAGTTATTTGAATGTAGTACTTTATTAAAAATACTATCATTTTGAAGAATGAATTCATTTTAAGCAAAAGTTCATATTTAATTCATTAATGTTACTCCTACTTCCACTCAAAATGTTTAATTAAGTCCATTAAATTACTTTTTATAATCATGAAAAAGTCACAGTAGGAGTATAATTTAAGTTGAATGCCGTGGAGACTAAATTTGTTTGCATTTCTTACTTGCTAAAGTTTAGTTCCTAAATTTTACCCTGTCTTTCTTCATCTTATCCAGTGCATCCTCCTTTGCCCACTTTGATTTGATGAGACTGGAAGAACTGTCATAATTTTAAAAAGGCTCCAAAATTTCAATAAAAATATTTTGAGTGGGAATAGAGAAGTCCAGACAAAAGGGAAGGCTAGAATTGGGAAAGTCTATTATAAGTCTGTAGGAAGAAGGCTTTATTTTTAAAATAGGGTCATCCTCTATAGCTTTGGGGAAGAAGAATTCCAGAAGGGAATCTCCAGGTAGAGAGGAGAGATTGGGTCAAATGTCTTTGATTTTGTTCTGGAATGTTACCATCCTTCGTGATTCTCTGCATTACTTCCAATTCCTAGGACTATAAATACTTTTTAAAATCCTGGCTCAAGTATAGGCAAAAAATCTTTCTGTTGGTTTACTTTATCATAGAGACTGACATTTACGTGCA
>NW_012136192.1:3749391-3751747 GCF_000956105.1 Propithecus coquereli
GTGTGTACTACCTATAGACCACATTTTCTTTATCCATTAATTTTTTAATAGACACTAAGGTTGTTTCCTTATCTTGGCTCTTGTGAATAATGCTGCAGTAAATATCAATTCCTTTGGATATACACCCAGATGTGGGATTGGTGGATCCCAACAGTAGTTATATTTTTAATTTTTTTGAGGAACCTCCATACCTTTTTCCACAATGGCTGTTAACAACGTAGATCCCACCAACATAGTATACAGTTTCTCTTTTTTTCACACCTTTTTTTGCCAATTCTAGTTATCTTTTCTCTTTCCATAATAGCCATCTTAACAGGTATGAGGTGAAATCTTATTGTGATTTTTATTTTCATTTCCCTCATAATTAGTGATGTTGGGCATTTTTTATTATTTCAAAATATTACAGGGGTACAAAGGTTTTTAATTACATATATCAATTTTGTTATGCTTGAGTCAGGGTTATAAGTACGCCCATCACGTGGACAGTGTCCACTGTACCTGTTAGGTAGATTTTTGCCCGTCACCCTTTTTCCCTTCTACCTGCTTGGTTTCTACTGAATTTTACTTCCCTCTGTGCACATGTGTGCTCATTGGTTAGTTTCAATGTAATAGAGAGTACATGTGGTGCTCGTTTTTCACTTAGCATAACGAAGGGTGGAGGCAATGTGAAGGCGGCAACTGCAAAGCTGATTCCAGTGCCCACCTGGCCCAGTGCACCTGAGAGTTCAGGATGGCTTTAGCTGCTGCGGGATCCCTTCCACACCTGATGTCTGCTACAGTGACTCTGCACAGACTCCAGGCAGGTCCTGGATTTCGGGAAATGGAGAGAACCCTCTCACAACTCCGCCATAGTGCCTGTAGGGTGAGCACTGTGCCTCAGAGCTTTATCCTGCTAATCTTCCTGCATGTGCTTTAGTATTATCAAAGGTATCACCCCATCACTGTTTTTCCACACTGTGAGTCCAGTCCTGCTTCTTTGTGGTTTCACAATGTTCCTTCCGAGAATAGCTGTCTGTAGGTAGCCATCTGCTTCCTATTTGGTGGCGGCTAGACCCCCGCGCCTACTCCTGCTGGCGGTCGCGGGGACGGGGCGGGTGGCGAAATTTCGTTGCGGGGAGAGGAATGCCTGCAATTTGCTTGGGGCATACTTCTTTCCCTGCATCAACTGAGAGTCTGGGGACTGGTGGCGTGAACTGGCCTCAGCAGCACTTGCTTGGGGCTGGGGAACGGGCGGCCTCTGTGGGTTCCTCTGCGCATTGCCAGGCGGTTCCGCTGAGGATTGCAGGGCACTGTGTCCGTCCTGCAGGCTGGAGGCCCTGAGAACAAAAGCAGCTATTCTTACATCAGATACAATGGACCAGTGATGGTCTGTCTCTTGCACTTGGCCCAGTTATGTTTTTACTCCATGCTTCTTAGCCTGATGGCAGGGGATGGGGAAGTGACGGTATCTCTGATGTTCTGATGAAGTCTCAGTCTTGCCAGCATGTTTTTTCATATACTTTTTGCCATTTGTATATTTTCTTTGGAAAAATGCCTATTCAGGTCCTTTGCTAATTTTTTAATCATTTGTTTTTTTGCTATTTAATTGTGTGAATTCATTATATATTTTGAATATTTACCTCTTATCCGATATTTGGCTTACAGATATTTTCTCCTATTCCCTAGGTTGCCTTTGCATTTTTGTTAATTGTTTTCCTTTGCTGTACAGGAATATTTTAGCTTGATATAGTCTTACTTGTTTATTTTTGCTTTCGTTGCCTGTGCTTTTGGTGTCAACTCCAAAAAAATCATTGCCAAGATCAATGTCAGGGAGATTTTTCCCTATTTGATTCTAGGAGTTTTATGGTTTCAGATCTTTTAGTATATTTAGCTATTTTTATTTTCTTTTATTGTTTCAACCATGCAGTCATATGGGTGTGAATCCTAACAAGCAATTGCATATATATCTGTATATATTGAAATGTTAACCCTTATAAAAGGATAATTATATATGGGTCTTGTCTATAAATCATAAAATAAATGCATTAATATATACCATGGCCTATTCATAATATGCCAAAGAACCAGCCACACTGTATTTTAATTCCCAATCTTCTAAATATGACTTATTATTCCCAATTTTAAGATTGGAAGCATTAAAAGCCAAAGTGGATGAGGTACTTGTCCAAAGTCACATAGTTTGTTAGAGATAAGCTCAGTTTCCAACACAGCTTTGTAATTTCTAAGCTCATGACCATTTCTACTACACCAAGATCTAAGGGCACTTAATTGAAAGCAAAAAAATAAATCAAAAACTAAAGTTGAATTTTAATTTAACTTTTACAAGAATACTTTTTAATAAAAATGGACACCAAAT
>NW_012136192.1:3759597-3760109 GCF_000956105.1 Propithecus coquereli
CTACACATAAAATTAATTTATGTTTCATATACACTTTACACACACTGCCTGAAGGTAATTTTATACAATATTTTTAATAATTTTTTTTGTGAAACAAAGTTTTGACTGTGCTTTGACTGTAACCCATTGCATGGGGTCAGGTGTGGAATTTTTCACTGTGACATCATGTCAGCACTCAAAAAGTTTCAAATTTTGGGGCACCTCAGATTTTCAGGTGAGGGATGTCAACTTGCATTGCATTTTATGATAAACAACATCAGAATTAAAAATAACATATTGCTATATTATCTAAGTAAAGGGAAGCCATTTAAAACATTATTGTATGGACAGGGAAGTTAAAAGCAATCTTTCCCCCACCCCCAGCTTTATTGAGGTATGATCGACAAATCAAACTTACATATATTTAAGGTATGTAATGGGTGTTTTGATATATGTACATATACACTGAAGATCATCACCATCATGCTAATTGACATATCCATGTCACATAGTTCCCATTTTTGTTCATTTGG
>NW_012136192.1:3760159-3762546 GCF_000956105.1 Propithecus coquereli
GAAGTGGGTGGGAAGGAGAAGCAGAAGATGAAACCAAACTTACGGATCACGTGAGACACTGGAAATCTCAGGTGTGATGTCATTCCTAACTGCATAATCATTACTTTCTATTTCCTTGCCCTATCTGTTTTTTTCAGAGTATATATTACACTTAGTGATGATTCAATTTATTTATTTGTTAAAGGTATGCTATTTCACTCTCCTTCTAGAACATAAGATCCTTGGGACCCAGAATGATGCCATGGACATAGTAGTGGCCCAGATTTTTGAAAATATTAATGTTGCATTATGTCTTCTTACATTGCCTAACTGGCATCTACCTATGTAGACCTGCTTTTCCAGTCCCTGATGTTTGTGCTCAAAATATATTTGCTGATTTGAACCAGAGTGATGGGAAACGAAAACAGCATAGTGGCCTAGCATAGGTATACTTCTAGTCTGTCAGCATAAAAGCTTTCACCGTGTTTATTTATTTATTTTTCTGCAATATGTATGCCTGAATACACTGCAGCTACTAATTGGTAAGGATAAGCCTCCAGCCATGCTTATAAAACACACGAACAATTAATAAACAAACTGGTCTTCTTTTCTATAAAGACGTAAAGTTGAGACCAGTGTTCTACGGTACAAATCCCCCCAAATTAGAACTCTGTTTAACTTAAAAATATCTTCTTAATGGAGAAAAGAACATAAAAAACAAAAGTTTAAAAACTAATCCTCTTAATATTTGTAAATTTACAAATTGTTTTTTAATATATGATTAAATAATGAAATAATGTTGTGTAAAACTTTAAAATCGTCTGAATCATCCACATATGTTGATTATGTAGTATTTCTGTTAGGTAGACAGCCAGGGACCTTCAGCCCCTCCTGGAGACAAATCCTGGCACCCTGAGCAATTGCTACATGGAGGGGAGGAGGGAAGACCCTATGAATCTGCCAATCAGAACTTAGGGGCAACAAGGACAAAAGGATGCAGAGGATTCTCCAGGCCGTGGGCCATGCAACACAGGTATAGGGGGATCTGGAAGGTGACCTAGGAAAACCTAATGCTAATTATCATGTCATTAGCTTAAATCTACATTTCAGTTCGTCCCTGCAAATGGGCTTTCAGAGAGGCTCCTGGGAGATCCGCAAGTGCAGTAAGACTCAGATCACGTAACTTCCAACTATCCATCAAAGTGGTTCCGTGGTGATATATGAACCATGAGGAGGGCCCAATCCAGACACTATAAAACAAGACCCCAATCAGAAATTAGCTACTTCTTAAAATGGAAATGAGAAAAATATCCTACTCATGCCTTTACTTCTAATTTTTCAATGATATTGTAGGGTGATTTTTCTGTGTGTAATACCTAATTTTTATTTTATGTTATTTGTTCATTAAAATAGTTAAGCATTTAGAATATTTTAGCCATATGTAAGTTTGGGGTGGGTGGGGTAAAGGAGAAGGCTGAATATTGATTCTAGATACTGGATATCATAATAAAAAATTAGATTTTATTATGGACAGAAAAAACTCTGTAATTTTTTGAGTAGGGCTAGATGGCTGGCTATACAAATGTTCCTTTCATAGAAAACAATAAGAGGTCTAAGCCAAATAGGACCAAAATTCAACTATTTTACATGTGAGAAATCTGAAACTAGATAGCAGGTTACTCACAAACGACCATATAAATAGTTAGTGGTTAATCTAGACTTAGCACTGTGTCTTGATGAATCATTATCTTTTTCTTCTCCTGTCCAGTGCTATAAACTACTAAATATCTCTTATAATTCCATATATTGTTATTCTTCATTTTCATAATTCCTCTACATTCACCACTTCGACCACATTGTTTCATACCGTGGAAACTCAAATGTATTTGTTCTGGATTCTGTCATTATAGTGGCTGTGACAACGTCGTTTTTGTTTGTTTGTTTTTTTCTCCACTCCCCGCCCCCACTCCATAAAATTGAAACAAAAACTAGGATAGCAAAATCACAACCCCAGAAACAACATCAGCAAAAATACTAGGTGACAAGTTATTCCAGTAAACCCCAAAATAGGGGTGACTAGAAACAAACCACCAAAGGCAACAAGACCTGCATGATACTACTGACTATGCAGCTGGAAATCAAGAGAAGTCTTGGGGTCTCCTGATGACATGTTGTACTGAGAAACCTACAATAGCTCCTAAGTCCTGACTGGCAATTATAGAAGTCTAACCTGGAAAGGGCTTTTATGGCTCTAACGTGAAGTTGAGCACAAGTAGTTAAAATAAGCTCAACAGAGTAGCCTTGGCCCAGTGAACTCTGAAAGCTAACCTCTTCTAGGATAAAGCCACATACTGAGAAGGTACCACAGGATATAGAATCCAAATTGACAAAACAAGGATGAGTATGGA
>NW_012136192.1:3762596-3764570 GCF_000956105.1 Propithecus coquereli
AAAGAGGGAAACTAAGGGGTTGAATATGACTAGAGTGCAGAAAATAAAAGTCCTAATATCCAGAGAGGAAAATCAGTTACATAATGTGTAACTGATGACCTAATAACCACTTTGGCAAGTGTGCTAGGAACATCCCTATAATACAGATCTAGAATCAAGGCATGCTCTGTAAAGTGAGCATATACAGTCACAAAATAACTTTTTTTATTACTATATGTGTAGTATGCTAAAATGTGAGTATATCCATGGCTTTATACATTTCTTCAAACATTCCATTTCTTAAAACATGCCATTTCATGCTTAATAACTTTGAGTTATTATATTGCCTGAGTTTTCCTTCTCATTCACAGAAAGGTTAAAGACTAAAAATTCAGCATAGGGAATATTTTTGGTGACACAATATTAGATTACTTATTATTCAGAAATGTAACATTGGGGTATGCAGAGCAGAGATTAATGTACATCTGCTTAAAACTCATAACCCGATCTTCTCTTTGCAGTCACTTAATGCAGTATGGTACCTAGAATTTATAGTATGAATTTTATAAGAATATGAACCTTGGTCTCAGGAAGTATCCTTACTATGCAAAATATACCGCTAGTTATCCAGTTGTATTTATGTGTTTCAACAGAGTTGTTTTGCACATTTATTTTAAAAATAAAATTAGGTTTCCTTGCTTGATTTTTACAGCAAAATTAGCATATTCATAACTTCGAAGGTATAATGTTCTTATTATTGAAACTCTGCCTCTAGAACTGCACTTTAGTGGCTATGTTTTAATGTGTATGCATGGAACTCCAACAGGCAGTGACACTGCATAATCTGAAACCACCCAAGATACGAATGCATTAGTATATTAAAGCCGTGGTCTCCAATGCCCAGGCCGTGGACCGGTACCAGTCCATGACCTATTAGGAACTGGGCCGCACAACAGGAGGTGAGCAGCAGGTGAGTGAGCAAAGCTTCATCTGTGTTTACAACTGCTCCCCATCGCTCATATCACCACATAAGCTCTGCCTCCTGTCAGATCAGTGGTGGCATTAGATTCTCATAGGAACATGAACCTACTGTAAACTAAGCACGCAAGGGATCTAGGTTGCATGCTTCTTATGAGAATCAAATGCCCGATAATCTGAGGTGGAGCTGAGGTGGTGATGCTAGCCCTGGGGAGTAGCTGTGAATACAGATTATCATTAGCAGAGAGGTTTGACTGCACAGTAAATGTAATGCGCTTGAATCATCCCCAAATCGGCCCCTAGCCATCCGCATGGTCTATGGGAAAATTGTCTTCCATGAGATAGGCGCCTGGTGGCAAAAGGTTGGGGACCACTGTGTTAAAGGAATAATATAAATCTGAGACCTGAATGAAGCACTTCAAGATTATTCTTCTACTTGAGAGGTTTGAATAATTAACATGGAGTAACCCATTAAAATCATTCTTCTTATTTTTATTTAATTTTCCAGATCCTCAGTTCTTCATCTTATTTACTGGACAGATTGTTTCGAGGCTAAATTTTAAAAATTATAGAGACATGCTTTAAAAAGCCATTGAATAGTGTGTTGTAATCATTAAAACTAGTTCCTATAGTCAGACTCTTCCAAATAGTGACTGCGCATGAAGCAGTTGATAGCATCATATAAAAAATAAGGTCTATATTAACATGTCTGTTTAGAATATTTCTATCACATTGGTAGATTAGGGCGAGGAAATTATAGTAGAAGTAGCATATTGTTGTGATCTTAAAATAACTTTCACAATGTTGTGATTTAGTTAGATAAAATTTTATGTGGGATATTTACATCTCATTTGTAAGTGAAATTGGTCTATAATGTTATTCCCTTTTATTCTTTATGCCCTCTTTTTGTATCAAACTATGTAAAGTATCTTGAAGAACATTTCTTCTATTTCTATCCTTTGGAAAAATTGTATAAGATGAGGGTTATCGGAAGTTTTGGTAAAAATTGACCATAAA
>NW_012136192.1:3768235-3770079 GCF_000956105.1 Propithecus coquereli
GTCTCCCTTGACTTCCTCTCTGCATTTCATCAATATTTAAATCTTATGGATTTTATCTCCTAAACTCTTTGCAAAGCCCTCTCAACATCTTTGTTCTAAATACTCTTCCCTGTTTTTGTCCCTCATTGGGTCTCACCTGTGTAGTTATTATTACAACAGCCTCTTTCCCAGTCTTTTGACTTCTCATCTCTTCTGGCTTGTATGCATCCTTCTGGAGGCTGCCAGAATTTCTTTTTAAAATGCAAAACTCATCATTCTACTTCCACTTTTGGTGGTTCTTACAAATCATTAAAACCCAACTCCTTAATATTCTAACAATCTTGATAGTTATCCCCTACACATCTTTCCGTCTTTATCTGCTATAACTTCCAACCTTACCTCTTGTGTAAGTTTGCTAGGGCTGCTATAAGAAAATACCACAAGCTGGGTGACTTAAACAACAGAAATTTTTTTGTCTCACAGTCTTGTAGGCTAGAAGTCTGAAATCAAGGTGTTCTCAGGGTTTTGCTTTTGTTTCTTCTGAGCTCTGTGGAGGAAATTCTGTTCTATGTCATTCTTGTGTCTTCTGGTGGTTTTCCAGCAATTGTTGGCATTTCTTGGCTTGTAGAGGCATTGCTACAATCTGCCTTCATCTTCAGGTGGTGTTCTCTCTGGGAGCATATCTGTGTGTAAACTTCCCCTTTAAATAAGGACACCGGTCATATTGGATTAGATTCCCCCTAATCACTTCGTTTTAACTTGATTATCTCTAGAAAGACTCTATCTCCAAATAAGGTCAAATTTTGAGGTAACTTAGAAGTCCAATATATCTTTTTAGGAGGACACAATTCAACCCATAACACCTCCTCTGTATTTTCCATAATGCAGTTGATTACTTGTTCTGAGAATGTGCCATGCACTCCCACACCTTAATTTATTTTCACATGCTATTCTTTATAAATAAATTTTCTATTTCCCACTTAAGGTGAGATTTTAACCTTTAATATCCAGCTTAATTAACACCACCTATTATAAAGTTCCCTCCAAAACAGCAACAAAATGTTCCTTCCTCTGTACTTTCAGAGAAGTTCTTATACGATTCTGTATTACGTTGAAATTGCTTTTTATACGTCTGTAATCCCACAAGTGAATGTGAATTCTGTTAGCATAGGGTCTATGTGATACTCATTTTTGTATCCAGAGGCTAGCACAGTTTTAAGTAACATCATATCCTAAATGTATATTTTATATGAATTAATGAGTGAATAAGTAGTTGGATGGATGATTTTATCACAGGAATCCACTCCTCAAAACTGTTACTCTAAATTTTTTACAGGATGATATCCAGGTTCCTTAATGATACTCTAAAGACACTATAAAATATGTCATGTTAAAGTGTACTTTCCAGAATAAATTACTTAGTTGTGCCATGACCATTTCATTACTGCTTGACGTAGTTACATACTTTTTCAAACCAGTCTGTATGTTCTATATTCAACAGACACATAACATTTTTGTTGTACAAAGCAGGGCTACATATTCTTTTTTTGATTGGTACAGCAATGAGTCCTCTCTGGCATCTGCTATTCCATCTCCATATCCATTTTCAAACATCACATTGTTCTTGACTCCAAGCACCTTTAAATGTGTTCCCCATTTTGCACTTTCATTCTTCAAGTGTCCCATTTAATTCTAACCCAAACTGTAACTTGGTCATAGCTGCCTCATTTCTTGATGCCAGTACCATGTTCCATCTACCTTTGGAACTCATTTCTTTGTTATGGTAATGAAGTGGTTATTTTCACCTTCCATAGCTAATTTTTTTTTTTTCTTTTTTTTTTTGAGACAGTCTTGCTCTGTTGCCC
>NW_012136192.1:3770129-3772192 GCF_000956105.1 Propithecus coquereli
GCTGATTGATTTATTTCCCACTTGACACTATTTGTTTTTCAATGTGTAACCTTACTCTGCATATAGTTAGTGATTACTGATCTATTTAGTTTTAAAATCATCGAATGTTGTGCTTCCAATTGCTGTACTTTTCCTTGGTTTCTTTGTTTTTGTTTTCCGAACTATTTCCCCTGGCTCTTTATTCTTGTTGCTGATTTAGAAATTATACATTCTAATTCTTTTATTTTTGAGGGTTATGCTTAAATTTTAATTCATATATGTAATAAAGGATAAAATAAGTCCATTTGTAACATGCTGAATGAAAAACAGATCTTAGCTTTAATTCTGATCTCCTCATTCTACTTTCTACTTTACTTTTTAGCTAGTATTTGATATATGCCCTGCTTTAATATTAATAAGTTAGTTACATTTTGTATTATTCATGTTAAATCCTTATTTTGATTTTAAAACATTTTTACCAATTTATTTGCACAAGACTACTTGTGAAAAATAATTGGGCATTTGTCTCTAATCTTCCAGGTTCAGAATATTTCTTACTTAAAAAAAAATCATTTAGAAGTTCAGAGATAATCTCTATTAAAATCTGTCAGTCATTCTCTATATGAAAATATATTTTTTCCCTTTTTGATATTAAGTAATAAACCATATTCAATATTATAGCCTGACAATTTTTAAAACACATCGGAAATGTCATTCTGCCATTCTGGCTGATGAGAACTTTGTCATTAGTCTAGTTGTACATAGCATCTTTTCTTTCTGGTAGTTTTTTGTAAGCTAGAATATATGCTAAACTTATGATTCATTATTAGAGCATCACAAAAATATAGCATTCATTTATTTATAAACAGAACATATGATGGCCATCTTTCCATCTGGGCTTGGGTTTTCTCTGTTATGGTGATTGGTTGTGAAAACCTGTGAAGCAGCTTCCTTTTCATCATATTTTTAAAGAATATTTATTGATAGACTACCTAGGTCCTGGAAGTCTGTGAGTTTCCATGGGAGCAGGAATTTTGAGACATGAAGTCTGCATATAAGAAATTATTTATACTGACATATATGTTGATAGTTAATTCTTTTCCAAAATAGGCATGGAAAACCAGGGGTTAAGTTTCTTAGGTTCTCAAGACTTCATTTTATGTAGTGAATCTTAGATATGACAAGGATTCCTCCTCAGTTATGCCTCATTTGAGCCATCATTTCTCCTTTCCCTCCTCAGTATTCTCTCTTCCTTGATGTATAAATTATCTATTACTACAATATTGTTGTGTAACTAACTGCCAAGAAATTCAGCATCTGAAAGCAAATATCATTTATTATTGATCACATATCTATGGGTTGGCAGGCAGTTCCCCTGATTTTGGCTGGGCTCATTCATGCATCTGTGGTCAATTGAGCCTTCAAGGGGGCCCTGCTGATATTGGCTTAGTTTTGTTTGTGGTTGGCTGGCTGTGGGCTGGTCTAAGATGGTCTTGTTATTTCTCCATATATCTTTCTCACATCCCTCTTGTAAGCTAGCCTGCGCATATTCTCATGGTAGCACTACAGAGTGCAAGAATAAAAGAGTAAGAGAATGAAAATAGCAATATGCAAGTGATTTTTCAAACTTCTGCTTGTGTCAAATCTGCTATAACACATTGGTTAGAGTCAGTTATGGGGAACAGGCTCCAAGTTAGTGGAGGAGCTTACTTCCAAAAGGTATGGATATGAGAGATATGAAAAATTAAGGAATCCATCACCAAATATGTTTACTTGAGTGTTTATACCTTTACAACCTATCTTTATAAATCCAATATGGTAGCAGCTAATCTCTAGCCTACTTTCCACCTCTGAGAAAACTCAATGATATAAATTACTCCAAATCACATAGCTAGTAATGCTGAAAATAGGTTTTGAATCCAGGTCTTCTGACTCAAACTGCCAAGTTCTATTCTACTTACTATTCTCCATCCTTTTTCACTTGGTATGCATTTTCTTTTTTGTTTTGTTTTGTTTCCTTTTTTATTTTAAGCTAGTAAAGTTCTGTTGATTATAATGCAATTTCAATATCACTCACAAGCATG
>NW_012136192.1:3772242-3774563 GCF_000956105.1 Propithecus coquereli
TAACCTCCCTGAATACAATTTTCCTCTGCAAAATAGCAAAAAGAAAATACTTTCTCTATAGTATTGTCATAACTTTCAAATGAAAATAAAGCTCAATAAATGTTTAAGGAGCAAAAAAACAATGGAACAAGGGAATTTTCCTTAGCTTCTTCTGTTCAATTTTGTCCAAATGGAAGACTCTATTACTATCATAATAGAGAAATTTGCCTTCCAGGATAAAACATTCCTCAGAACCCTCTAGAATTCTTTCATCCAGCTTCTGATCCTTATAGCATTTGTATTTCACAGTTCAATTCTTTCCAGGCCCATGCTAAATGATATTTTAAAGCCATAATTAAAGGTATGGCACTATTGCCTTAGTTATTACCTCAGTTCTTCTCTGGAGCATTTTATGATGATACATAGAAGTGAGGTCTGTTCTCTTCAATCACCTATTTATATACAGTATTTATCATTAAATATTCAGGACATTATAAAAAGTCAATTAGATTATTCACTTATTACCTATAATTGAGATAATTACACTGTATTGGGAGACATTTTCAATCCAGTGATTATTTCAGTTGTCAATCAGCTGCTACAGAAACTCAGAGCATTCTTAGCCCTAAATACATGTTTCTGAAATTCTCTCAGAGCCCCAGAGAAAAGCAATATGAACTTTTATGTAGTAATCTACAAAAATTTCCTTAAATTCCATGGGCTTTGCTTAACCTGTGTACTCCAATGATAGTCTACTTCCATTTGACCATTTAACTATCTCTTTTTCTGCTAAAATAGAACCTTGCATCCCTTGGGCAATCCTTTCGTGTCTGCTGACACCAGCTACCAAGGTTGTACAGGGACCTTAATCTCCCCACATCCTCTTGTCTGGCCACTTTCTGCACATCATTCACTTTGAATCTATTTGAGCTTGCATTTTATTTGTCATCCAGTATGTAGAGAAATTATAGAACATATTGGTGTAATAAATTCTATTTTAGGGTTAATCAGGGATCGGTATGGCTAGATTATGTTGTGAGGTAGCAATTGGTAAGGGTAAGATTGTATCAATGCGTGAGCTGAGGTCATAACATAAAATATCACGTATACGATGCTGAAGAGTTGGACTTTTTTCCTCAGGGAAATGGGAATTCATCAATGAGTTTTAACCATGGAAGAGATATTATTATACTTGAATTTTAGTAAGACAGCTCTGACTGTTGTATGGGAGAGTGTTAAAGGGTGGAAAAATGAATTTCAAGACCAATTATAAGGCTTTTATTGTAATAAGGGTGAGAGATGTTGATGATCTAAACCAAGTTCTGAGAAGGTAGAATGGAAAGAAATAGATGGATCTAACAGTCATTAAGAAGATAAAAGTACTGGACTATTCATTGAATGTAGAGAGTTGAAGGAAATGGTGAGTGAGAAATGGTTGCTAGGTTATTCACATGAGTATATGTCTTGAAGAAAAGAAAATCCTGACATATCTCCATCGAGACCCAGAGGAACACTTTCTATTTTCTGGGTTTAGAATTCTTTTCTTCTTCTATTCCTTCTGGATAAATAATCCTTGTACTTGATATTCTGACCAAGCATCATTTTTCTTAGCATGCCTCCCCTAGAGGCCTTCATGTGACAGAAACAATAGGGATTACTCCTTAATAGCATTCATCAAAATTCGTTGTAATCATTGGCTTAGTCACATTTACTCGATATTATCTTGTGAGTTAGCTGAATAAAGGGACTGAGTCTCTCATTTCTGTGTCTCTGGTGCATTGCATAATGCATCATAGAGGGTAACCAATAAATATTAGTTTAAAAGGTGAGAGAAAGGGAGATTATTAAATGGGTAATTTTCTCTAGTAAAAACTAAAACCATCTCAGTGTCTTAAACCAAAGATGTTTATGTATCCCTCACTTTGTAGACCTGTGCAGGTTGTGGGGCTCTTCTGGGCAACTGTCCTATAAGTATCTCTCCTTCAACTGATGACACAAGAACAAGACTGCTTTCATCATGTGGTCCCATCATCCTCTGGCTTTAAGGAAATTTGGTTGGCAGATGAAAGGAGAAAGTGTGGGGGAAGCAAACCAGACACTCCTGATCTGAGAGTGAGATATGGCATTGCTGCCCACAAAACATTGCAAGAATTAGACACATCTTAGAGCTAGAATATTTGGGAAATGTAAAAAAATTAAAAAAAACAAAAAACAAAAACCAGCATGAATAATGTTGAGCACTAACAGTCTATAATATAGAAGGATATAAACAGGAAGAGAAAGGGGGAAACTAAGGTATTGAATATGACTAGAGTGCAGAAAATAAAAGTCCTAATATCCAG
>NW_012136192.1:3774613-3775602 GCF_000956105.1 Propithecus coquereli
ATTACAAAAAGAATTTTTATAATATCATTTATATGACTATTTATTAAATTTGGTTATATTTATACCATATATATGGACTATACATAACCAGATACTCTATTGTAAGTAAATTCATGTGTTATTAAATAACCTTCAAAAATATTTTGTTTACCGACTGCAAGATACTCCCATTATTATTTTTTTTTCTATATCATTTCCCTCTTGTTTGACATTTAGGCATTTACCAACATTTTGCTATTACAAATTACTTGATGAATATGCTTTGCAATTTGCTATTACAAATTATGTGATGAACATAAATCATTGTTCACACTCATGATTATTTTCAAAGTAAAAATTCCTAGAGGGTAATTTCAGGGTTAACATTTCTAAAGATATTTTATGGTTCTTGCCATTTACTGCCTGCTTTCTCTACATAAATGTTCTTATTCTACCAGTTTACATTCCCATGTGAGTTTATTAGTATCCATTTCTTTGTATCTTGCACCACACTGGACATTACTATGTTTTAAGATGGTTTGCCAGTTTGTAGGGAGGGAATGTCTCAATATTTATGAAACTGGTAAAATAGATACTTACTTTTTATTGGGGATTTACAGTAGTATCTTGTTTACCATGATATTGATATTAAGCAATCAAAAATCAAAATTAAGAGCCCAGAATCATATAAACCCACTCAAATGTGGGAGTACACTTCCTCTTCTTAATACAGAAAAGAATTTTAGAAACTATGGTTTTATGAATGTCTTTAGAAGGAAAAATTGGTTCATATTTACCACATATCCCAGCCATCTTTTGCAAAGATTTGATAAGTAGTGGCCTTTTTCTGTCTATTATGATGTTTTTGCTTTGCCCTTTTATTTTCTTTCATATAGGATAAAGTTAATATATTTCTCCATATAATTGAATCTCATAGATAGTGAACATCATTCAATAACCTCATAAAGAATATGCTGTAAATATAAGTCCATGCTGCTCTACAATGCCAT
>NW_012136192.1:3777536-3778473 GCF_000956105.1 Propithecus coquereli
AGACTTTATTTTTGTATCTGTATTCCCAACACTTAGTTCATTACTTGCTATGCAATAGTTGCTGAAAAAGTACTACAAAGCATTTAGATTACCAAAGAATACAAAACAACTGTATCATCATCATCATCATCATTATCACCACTGCTATTATTACTATTTTGTGATTTGCCCAAGGTCTTTCTGTTTCATGTGTTTGATTTGAAAGTGACCACAACTCAAAGCTAATCAGTTTATCCAAAAGGAAGATTTATTATTATACACTGGTACTCTCTCTGACCCAAGGCATTCAGAGATACAAATATAGGTCAGCCTCAGGAACAATTGGGACCAAACACTTAGTTATATTCAGGATGTTTTTAACTTTATCTTATTTCTGCTCTTTTATGCCTAACTGATTATCTTCTTTATTTTCTTCAAATTGGCCTCTTCCATCTCTTGTGTCCATGTGTCTTCTTTAGGCCTCCAGGCTTCCATCAAATAGCTAAGCTATCATAGGGTCCAGATGGGAGACTGGCTTCTTTATATGGCCCCAGTAACCAAAATTCTAAGGAAGACACTCCTTTGCCCAGCTTGAATCAGGTATCTAGTCACAATAAACTTTCTCTGTTAAGGATCATAGACATGTTTAGATATGGGATGCTATCACCATAAACATTCATATAACTGAAGTTTGGAGACTAATCAATTTGATAAGTGGTCAGTTCAGACAAAATGAACTGCTGAATGCCATTTTCAAAGTGATCAATTTTCCAATTGATTAATTTGTCAAATTCACCAAATATATTAGTTATCAAAAATGTTTCTAATGTATTTGATGGATTGGTTAACAGCTTTAACAAGAATGTATACTTTTGGTCACTTCTGGCATGGAATTTTATTTATATATGTGTGTGTGTGTGTGAATCTATATAGAGAGAGACACAAACATGCACATCCA
>NW_012136192.1:3779173-3789270 GCF_000956105.1 Propithecus coquereli
TTAAAATATTCCTATTAAAGCTCTTAAATTATTCTAAATTGTTAAAATCGTAATTACCAAATTTCACAAATTTGTTAAATTGATCATTTAGCAAAGTATTCAACAGTAAGATTGGTTTTTGGCAGAGTTACTATGTGGCAAACTGAATTTCAGTAATTTGGTTTGGTAAATTTATTTTCAGCAAATTGGCTTGATTTCATGGATGGATGGGGGATAATTTTTGTTCACATGGATATATCCTACACAAAGGTCCCAGATCATGCCAGTGGTAGAATACAGACAAATGACATCCCAGATAGTCTTATTTCTAGTTTAGCAGATATCCTTTCTCTTTTTGTGGTAGAAAAACAATTCAAGTGCCAGTAAGCTAAAAATATCATGCTCCTAGATGAGACTGCTAAAGAAGTTAAAATAAATTATTTAAATCATGCCTTTGGGGCACCTTTCTCTGCCCTGCAGTCAATCCAAGCTTTAGCTCCACGCCCATTATGATTCAAGCACTAACTCTGCCAAAAGCCTTGCCATCACATAGACATAACTGTGGCCCTTTTTAGAGTTCCTTTATTTCTATAGCTTGCAGAGCAGAGGAGGGGCCACACGCTGCTAGTGCTGGAGATTTTGTCGCTGCCGCTGTCGGTTAGGCTGTGCCTGGTTCTTCAGTGTCCAGTTCCCTCAGACCTATTGTCTTTTCTAGACCCTCCTGCTGACTCGGATCTTGCTGGGAAAATGTCTGATGAATTTTTATGGCAGATGCGCGACCTGAACGCTCCCCTGCCAAAACCTCTGCTGTGAGCAATATAAAACCTGGCCAATCTCCTCAAGGCTGGCCAGGTTCCAACCCTTGGAATAACCCAAATGGTCCACCTACTGTGGCATCTGGACTTCCACCAAGAGCAATACCCTCCACTGTGCCTTTTGGACCAGCACCAACAAAAATATATCCCTGTGTGCCTCCCACTGGACCACCTCTAGGACACCCCAGCACCTTTTTCTCCTTCTGGGTCATCATGCCCTCCACCTAGTGGTCTTTATCCAGCCCCAACTGTGCCAGGCCATGTCCTACAACAAATATGCCCTTTCCAGAGCTACCAAGACCATATGGTGCACCCACAGATCCATTCATAGCTGGTTATTTAGGGTTTGGGGGGTCTATGTGTTCTTTGAGCACCGGGAATGGGAAGGCAGTATCCTACCCCTAATATTTCATATCCATCTTCAGGGCTATATCCTGCTTTTCCACCTCCCCAAACACCAGGGCCAGCACCACTGTTCCATGGGTTGCTGTTCCAAAAGGAGCCTGGGGACCGCTACACCATATCCTGCCCCTGCAGGATAGTATCCCGCACCAGGACTCTATCCTACTCCCAATAATCCTTTTCAAGTGCCTTCAGAATCTTCTGGTGCTTCGCCAATGCCTGGTGGCCCCCATTCTTACCATTAAGTTAAGAATGAATAGGCCAGGCTGGGCACAGTGGTTCACGCCAGTAATCCTAGCACTCTGGGAGGCCTAGGTGGGAAGATCACTTAAGGTCAGGAGTTTGAGAACAGCCTAAGCAAGAGCGAGACCCCCATCTCTATTAAAAATAGAAAAAAATAACTAGGCATGGTGGTGCACGCCTGTAGTCCCAGCTGCTTGGGAGGCTGAGGCAGGAAAATGGCTTGAACCCAGGAGTCTGAGGTTGCTGTGGACTAGGCTGACACCATGGTACTCTAGCCTGGGCAACAGAGTTAGACTCTTGTCTCAAAAAAACCAAAACCAAAACAAAAACAAAAAACAAAAAGGGTGAAGAGATGATGCTTTAGCTTTTGAAGCACATATATATGCACATAAATGCATATATAAAAACTGATGGTTTCACTGTTCTTACAGGACATTCATAAAAGAACAATTCTTGCCCCTTGGAGAGAAGACATCTGCCTATTGTACTTGGATATGTAGTACATAAGATGTATGCAATCAGATAATGTAGAAGTAAATCATTCAGATATGATTTTTATTTGGTTTTCATGGAAAGTTAAAATGATTAAGTACATTGATTAGCTTGTTGATACAATTTGTTTAAATTATGTAACTATACACTTAAAAATTTAAGATGATGTGCATTATTGTTAGAATCTGCAACATCATTAGCAAATTATTTCAAGTGTTCTTCTATAATCACTCCTCACTTCCAAAAAATAAACTTTGAAAACTATCACATTATAATCTAAATAAATGATGCTTCTCAACATTTTAAGCTGCTCTATTTCTAGGATAAATAAACCTGGTCCTTTTGAGCTTATATTTTGGATATACATTTAAAACTATTAGTAAATTCTTGTCAGATATTTACTTCATTAGCCAGCCAGTGTTCATTTTTATCCTTGAGTTTTTAGTAAAAACTCTTCCTGATTTGTTTTATTTTTAGCCATATGGGTTATACAACACTAAAATCTGCCGTCTATGGAAACTAACTTTTTTCTTTTTAATCCAGACCAACGTGTATGTCAATTCTTAAAGAATTGATGATCTTTTTGTATTGCTTTACAATGGATTATAAAATGTGCATATTGCTTTGGGAAGAGCTCAAGAAAGAAAATAATTTTCTCCTTTGTTTTGAACTTCAGACTATATAAACCCTAGGAATTGCTTCTTTGCAACAAGTAATTTTCATTCCCACAAAACCTGAGGCAATTCTGCCCAGACGATTCCCTGCAGCACCCCTCTCCCTCAGTTCTTTAGAAAGAGCACACCCCTTGATTTCTCCCTGCTACTGACAACTGGCACACTCTAGGGGGTCTATCATAAAAACATATAGCAGCTATGTTTAGAGAACCTTAAGTCATACAGACATGACTGCTCTCTTGGTACAAGTGTGACTCAAAATGTGTATCTTTCAGCATCTGGTTAAACTCTGTCATTGTCTCCTGCATAGTTTCCTGGATCTGTGTGTAAAATGCTTATGGCTAACAGTTCAGATCTATAGTTGTTGACAGGTAAATAAGTGGAATTGAATGTTATCTTTGAAAAAAATTATCTTCTAGCTCTAGCAAATAAAACTGTAGATCTCTGCAACTGAATGTAAAAAAAAAATTGACAGAGCAAAGCATCTGCGTAGGTTTGGCATTAAGGCCTATATGTAAAAATACCATATAGTCAGTGAAGTGTATTCCAATGCTATAGCCCAAAATCCACATTCAGTCCTAAGAGATCACCTCAAGAAGAAAGAATGCTTTGCGTGTGTGAATGTGTATGTATGTGTGAATGTATGCACATGTACATGTGGGCCTGTGTATGGGTATGTGAGTGACTGCATGTACTTTTAGGTTGCAGATATGATATTTGGGCATCTAAAATAAAAATAAGAGAGTCAGAAGTCTCCTGAAATTTGAGAAAATGGCATTATTTTAAAATGGGGCCACAATTCACTAACTCAGCTGATCTAGAAATTAATTTATTAAACTAGATTAGTATCTAAAGACACTCTCAAAGACATCAGAATTGCAGTGGTGAGCAAAATAGACAGAAATCTTTTCTTAACAAGCTTGCATTAGAGTAGGAGAAAAGAAAAAATGGAAAACAGACTAACTAAAATGTATAGCATGTCAAGTGGTGTTAAGAGCCGAGAAAAGAATGATGCAGGCAAGTGGATAGGCAGTGTCCAGTTGTGTGCGTGTGTGTGGTGTGCGTGTTTGTATCTGTGCAATTTGAGGCATGTGATCAGCATGGGCCTTACTCAGAGAGTGAGATCTGAAGGGTTTAAGGATTTGAAACACAGAGATCTCTTGGGGAAAAGTGCTTCAGGGAAAAGGAAGAGTTAAGTACAAATGCCTTCAAATAGGGGTTCTTCTGATATGTTCCAGAAAAAATAAGGAGGTCAGTGAAGCTGGAGGGAGTGAGCAAGGGTAAAAATAGCAGGTGAGGTCAGAGAAGTGACTGGGGCCAGATTGTGTAGGGTCTTGCAGTCATTATAAGGAATTCATTGTAAGGAATCATTACAAGGATTTGCAAACATCTTTGATAGTTTCTTTTCCTTCATCCATGGCATTCAATAGATTACTAAATTCTATAGATCTAACTCCAGGAATGTCTACCTAATTCCTTTGTTTCTCTCATTTTCCACTGTCACTGCACTAGATCAGCTCTCACCATCTCTTCCTTGAACAATTACAGTAGCTGCTGCCCTGAGCAACCTGATTTTCTCTGTCCTCCACTTTGCCACTAGGGGAGTCTTCCTCAATCCTTTTGAAATCACAAATCTAATCTCATAAACACTTTAAACACATTTTCATTGCAATACCATAAAGCTGAAAGGCTAACATGATATTCAAAACACTGCAATCTTGTCTTAATTTTTCGGCCTTATCTCCAAGTAGTACTCTCACCCCTAATATCTCTATACCTGCAACAATCCATACATCCCTTGTTTGAATTGGATAACGGTTTCATTCTAAAACCAAGCCTCAGTTCCTTGGCTTTCAAATGGTATTTTGCACTTTATTGTATCATTTCCTACTCTTTAGGCATTGGACTCTGTGTCTATGTGTCATTTGTGTTGCAAAAGTGTTTCCTGCATGTGGCTTTGTGCAGCATATTCAACCTATTAGGCCATTTCTGGGTATTTCTGGAGGGTGAAAGTGGTGAGATCAACTGGATACTCCTAGCAGAAGTACCAAGCTGTTTGATGATATAGAATAATGACTGAGCATTTTGTGGCTGACAGCTAATTTCTAGGTGTAGAGCATGTTCAAGAATATAGGCCCTGGAGTCAAACTATTTGATATTGGGAAAGGGACTTAAATTCCTGTGTGTAAATGAAAGTTAATAGCAACACCCAACTCATTAGGCAATTGCAAAGATTATCATAGTGCCCGTCACATTGTATGTTCTCAATGATGTTAACTACAGTAGTCCCACCTTATCCTCAGGGGGCACATTCTAAGCCTCCCAGTGGTTGCCTGAAACCACAGATAGTACCAAACTCTGTGCATACTATGCACAGATTTCTTTTTCTTTCTTCACAATTTCACTGATAGAAGAAGATTTGTTCTTGTGATATATCTTAGCAACCAGCATACATTTTTTTTTCCTTTTTTTTTATTAAGTCAAGAATTTTCACCCTTTCACTGAAAGGAAGTACTTTATGGTTTCACTTTGGCATATCCATATTTCCAGCATCACTACTCTTGCAATTTGGGGCCATTATTAAGTAAAATAAGAGCTCCTTGAAAACAAGCCCTGCCATACCATGACAGTTGATCTGATTTACCATCCAACTAGCAGATGGGTAGCATATACAGCGTAGATACGCCGCACAAAGGGATGATTCACGTCCAAGGGGTGACATTTCATCACACTCCTCAGAATGATGCACAATTTAAGGCTGATGAATTATTTATTGCTAGAGTTTTCCATTGAATATTTTCAAACCATAATTGCCCACGGGTAACAGACCACAGAAAGCAAAAGTACAGATAAGGGGGGACTTCTCTGTCGATTGGGGGGGACTACTGTATAATGTGTATTATAAACCAGATTCACCATTGCACAGGTGAGAAATAGATTTGCTTTATTAAGATAAAGTCTGGTGAAGGGAAAATGTAATGTATGGGGTCAAGTGAGAGGTATTAGTGGGTTATGGGAAAGATGAATAATGTTTCTGTTATGAGGGAGACTCCTGGAATAGGCATAGACATGACATTGGTTCACTAGATTCAGCCATGAGTTTATGGATTCTTTGAGCAGTGGCAGGGCTCCTGGGCACTCCACTGACAGGTGGCCATGGCACACTGATCTGGCAACCACATGCTCCCATGCACGGTCCATTTGTGAACTATCTGGGAGAGTTCTTACAGCTTGGAACTAAAGTTAGTCATAGAAGAGAATATATCTTGTAGGTTTGGAGCCAAAAAATGACATTTTGCACTATTTAATTCTATTTCCAAGTTGGTACGGCCAAAATAATTAGTTGCCATTATATATATTCCTTGAGCCTATTGCAAGGAATGACATGTAATAGGACTCAATAAGTTTTTGCTGAATGAATTAATGCTGACTCTTCACATCCTCTTGGCAATCAATATTTTAATTACATTGGTGGCAGTTATGGTTAATTCATGAAGCACTAATGGGAAACAAGCACATTCCACAGGAAGAAAATATAGAGGAGAATGCAACAAATAGCATTATGGGTACCATTAGGTAAATATATTAGTCTCTTTTCCTCCCCACTCCCTGCCTGTATAGTACAATCTAAATCCCACAGAGAATAAAACAGCAGTGCTTCATACCTTCTGTTAGTTTCATTTCTGTTCATCTCAGAACTGTTCTTACAGTCTATGAAGCTTAAAATATTGGTGCCAACTTTAACTTCCTCTTATTTTAATCAACCCATATTTGTTGAACATCTACTATATACTAGAAATACTACCATTTGTTAAAGTAACAATGATAAAGGAGGAAACCCATGTTCTCAATGTGCTCAAGTTTTGTCATGGAGAGAGACACGTAAACAGAACAATGCTTTTTTAGGGGCTTGGAAGATGACTTTTTTTTTTTTTTTTTACCACATAGTGTTTTATGAAGTGACATCTTTATTCTCATTCAGTTTTCACACTCTAGTATCTGACAGTTTATTTTTCTCTCTGACTAATCACTGTAGATAAATTATGGCAAGAGGCCTCTAATGTATCATGCAACTTGACTTTAAACATGAAAGACGAAACAGCAATTATAGGAAAGATAGTTGGCAAAGATTTTTCCTTTTCTTTCGTACATCATAGACTCTTCAAATATACTTCAATAATTACCCAGAGGAAGTGGCACTTGTTAGTTTTAAGTAATTGGCTCAAGTGTTTTAAATATCTATAGATAAAATGAAACAAGATTTGAAACCATGGATGGACTTTATTGCCAGTCCTATGATTTTTTTTTATGTTCCCATGTTATCAGAGCTGACAAAGGATCATTACTATAATAAGTGATATTATAACCATGATAGCATATGCAAAGCACCTAACATCACAGTTGACACATAGCAAGTGCTCAATAAATAGCATCTTCCTTCCTGTCTGGTATCTGTGATATTATGTACACACTATTAGCCTCACCTTCACAAATGACCATATTCAACTAAATCTAAAATAACAATTTGATGTTGAGACATGATTTTTTTTCCTTTTTGACTAATTCATTAATTCTTTTTTTTCTTAGCTGGAGCCTTTAAAAATATCTTCCTTTCCACATGGTATGGTACCTGAATAAGTGAAACACATATATACTCATATACTCCACCTCATTTTTCTGTATTCCGTTGTATTTCCTGCTTTCATTTCTTTTGACTCTCCTGATATCTATATATTTGATATTCTCAAATATTCGACTCTGTTGGTTCCACGTGTTAGTTTCTGATACCCATCTTGGATGTTCTTATGAAAATTACCTATTTGGATAAATATTTCTAGGGTAAAAAATATGTACTACCTTTAATATTAGGTTATATTAAATACTTAGGTTATATTAACATTTAATTTATATTGGTTAGGTTAATATTAGGTTATATATACATTTTTTTAACTGTGGGAAATAAAAGGGTTGTCAGGTTGCCCATTTCAGTTGACAGCAATATGCCTCTCTCCAGTTAAAACAGGTTAGCCTTGCTAAGTAGTTAGCTTATCCCAAATGGGTGGGCTGGTTCCCCACCTGACTGCTGTATGTAAAGCTGTTGAGTTCCTACAGATCTTCTTTGAAGCATACATTATGATGGCTACTGTATCCTTTAGTAAGTTATTGCCAATATAAGTTACAGAGGTTTTCCTGGGTTCTGTCATACCACCCCAGTTTTTAGCCAGACATTCTCTACAAAACATTCTCACATTCAATTGATTTTTGATGAAACAATGGAGAAAATGAAGAAAAGGAGGTGACAGGTCACTGCCTTTAAATGTTTGAAAAACTCTCCTTTGAAAGGGTAATTGAATACATTATGTCTAATTCTATGGGGCAGGCCTAGGATAAAGGGGGAACAACAACTCAATCAGCAAGAGGTCCTGGGAAGCAGATTGTGTCACAACGTAAAGAAAACCTTTATGGGCCGGGCGGGCGGGGTGGCTCATGCCTGTAATCCTAGCACTCTGGGAGGCCGAGGCCTGCGGATTGTTTGAGCTCAGGAGTTCGAGACCAGCCTGAGCAAGAGCGAGACCCGTCTCTACTAAAAATAGAAAGAAATTAATCAGACAACTAAAAATAACATAGAAAAAATTAGCCGGGCATGGTGGTGCATGTCTGTAGTCCCAGCTACTCGGGAGGCTGAGGCAGTAGGATCGCTTGAGCCCAGGAGTTTGAGGTTGCTGTGAGCTAGGCTGACGCCACGGCACTCTATCCTGGGGAAAAGAGTGAGACTCTGTCTCAAAAAACAAAAAAAAAAGAGAATCTTTATGATAATAGGAATCGTGAAACAAAAATGAGTTGGTCTGTCAAATGGTTATGCTTTCCTAATTCTGACTTAACCAAATTGACAGCTGTAAAAGGTTCTGCACCTGGGGATTTTTCTCAGACTAGTGGTTCAATTATATGGTCTCTCATATCCTTAGCCTCTCTCAATGCTTACTGCTCTAAAACAACTGTCTTTTTCCCCTTTAATTAAAAAGCATGTGTGAGAAAACAAACATCAGGGTAAGAAGTCTTTAACAACATTTCAAATACATTTTTATAAAAGAAAAAAATATCCAGACTTAGTTCATGCAAAGAGCAATTAAAACTCCACTGCTTTCTGAATTGTTTCTACTTACTTTTATTTTCATCTAAGTACAACTTCCAATGAAAGAAAGTAGCTTTGATCTCTAGAGTCACAGAATTCTTGATTTAAGTTCCATAATGGTCAGTTAATGAAAATGATAAAGAAAATATGTGTTTGAACATCTCTGTCAAACTTAAATAAAAAATGAATGGATTGTTTCAGTGTTTCTACAAATGTCCCAAACATATGCTTCCTTTTTTCACATATGTCAGTCTCATTTACGGTTTTGAAACAATATAACACTTCTTTTTCTAATTTATTTTATCAATAGTGTGTTAAAGATGAAAAAGACCCAAGAGATCATCCAATCCTAACCACTCTATTTTGTGACGAAATGTGCTCACAGAGGTGAAGTGACAGTGAGGAAATGGAATGAGCACTGCATGTATCTGCATTAGAAGCACTTACCGTCACACTGCATGACTCCCTTTCCTGAGACCCACAGGTCCTAGGTAAGTTTATTCCACAATTCTGTGTGACTTGGATACCTACTTAGCACGTCTAGTCAATCACTAGGCCCCAGTTAGACTGAATAAGTATTGATGCTGGGAATCCTGGGATCCTCAGTCCCAATTCCTTCTCTCTTGGCAAACATTTATTGAGCACTTATTATGGCCTACATTCAATATTGAGTTCTATAGATATAAAGAACATAAAAATCCCATGTTCAGGGAGCTCCCTTCTAGAGGAGAAGAAAAGCAGTACACAGAGACAAAAAGTGGTAAGTCCTGTAAGAAAACAAAATAATGTGAGCAGATGACGAGACCTTGTAACTGATTCAGATACCAAAGTAGGTAAGTAATTCAGATACTAAGAAAACAGGATTTTGTTTCATTTACTACAAATCTATAGACCTAAGAGCATTATGTGAAAGAATTTTATAAAGAATAATATGCAAAGGCATAGAGTCATGAGAGAGCAGGCTGGGCTAAAATTCAGTGTGCACATGGGCATGGTAAAAAATGAGGCTGAAAATTGACATAGGAGCTAGATCACCAAGAAGGGGATGACTACACCTAGGACATGGTGTTTAATGGGAGCCGATGGAAGGATTTTAAGTGGAGCAGCAATTACTTGATGCCTATATCTAGGAAGGAGGAAATAATATGGAGGGGAGGAAGAATGGAAGAGGGGAGTTGGGCAAGTCACTGGAGAAAAGGAGAACAATTGAGAGACAGGTTAAAGAGGTCAAGTTAAAGAATAATGAGAGTGGTAATAAGGATCCCTTGCCAGAGCCTGTAGTACATATTCATAACCATTGTTGAACTTGGTATATCACTTATTGCTAATGCCGTCCCTCAATATGAATCTGGAATAATA
>NW_012136192.1:3790905-3792218 GCF_000956105.1 Propithecus coquereli
CTTAATGTTATACAAAAGAGAAATAAAATACATGTCTATACAAACCTTGAATAAGTGTTCATAGCAACATTATTCATAAAAGGCAAATATTGAAAATGACCTAAATGTTCTTCAACTGGTGAATGGATAAACAAAATGTGGTATATCCTTTTAATGGATTATTATCTGACAATAAAAAATAAGTACTGATACATGCTTCAATGCACAAAAAACTTGAAACTGTTATGCTATATGTAAGAAGGCATTGCAAAAGACTACATGTTGTATGATTGCCATTAAATGAATTGTCATGAATAGACAAAGATTGAAAGATTAGTGATTACCATGGGCTGGGGCTGGGAAGGGAGGTTGAGAAGAAAGGATAATGACTGCTAGTGGGTTTCTGGGGTGTTGAAAATGTTCTAAAATTAGATTTTGGCGGTGGTTGCACAACTGTATGAGTATACTAAAAAGAAACACTGAAATTCTTTAAATGGTATGTGAAATTGATCTCAAAAGAGTTTGAATGGTAGAGCCAGTATTTATACTGTCTGACTGTAGTCCTGAACTTCTAACTAATACACTAATCGACCTTCTACTTACATGTGAGAGTCGTCGCCATTAGCTGGTCACTATAAACTACAAAAGACACAGTTTCCATATATTCTCTTACATCTTAACTTCCGTTAAATAAGATAGTCTATTCAGTGCTCTACCTAGCAAATTAATTCTCCCAACCTTCACAATGGCAAAGCCCACTGCCTCATTTTTTTTTTTCTCTTGTAGAGACCATATCCTTTCTCTTTCCTAAAGAAAACTTCTTCACTTAAACTTCTTGGTTATATTCTTCTCTATATCTTCTATGATTTTGTTCCATTATTGACTCTTCTCTGGCAATTCTGTTTCTTTCTGTTGAAATATTCAATAGCTCCAAACATTCTCAGGTGACCCTTATCCTTCGAAGCAAAACACAGCACAAGAAGAATCATTTCTGTGTCCTTCCTTTCCTCCTCAACTATTACCTTACATCTTTTTGTATGGGTGATAAATTTCATGTAAAGGTCACTTAGAAATTCTATGGCATTTTTGGGGGGCAAAACCCCCCAAAATGCCATCATGACATGGCTTTCACATTTACTGCTCATTTACACTATAAATTTACTCCTTTTAAATACCTTCTAATGAAGAAATCCAGTAGACTTTCAAAACTTCAGAAGTGGAAACAAAGTGGAGTCTTATAAGGAGACAGATTTCAGCTTCAGTCCTTAAGTCCCAAGTTTTCCATTCTCTGAATCTAAAATTTCCTATTTTAATTAGTACAGGAAAAAGTATTG
>NW_012136192.1:3792788-3803968 GCF_000956105.1 Propithecus coquereli
TGTAACTTTGCAGATATAATTAAGATTACTAATTACCTGACTTTAAAATTGAAAAATTATTCTGGATTATCCAAGAGGGCTTAATATAGTCACATGAGCCCTTAAAATATTTTTCTTTAGCTGATAGCAGAAGAGAAGTCAGAGATTTGAAGAATGGGGTTTCAACATCCTATATTGTTTGCTGAAAATGAAAGGAGCCTCAGTCCTAAATTTGCAGGGAACTAAATTCTTCCAATAACCTGAGTAAATATGGAAGCACAATCTTCCCTATAGCCTCCAGATAAGGAGCCAGCCCAGCCAGTACCTTGATTTAGACATGCAAAACCTTGTACAGAAGATCCAACTATGCTTAGACTTCTAACACATGAAAATACAAAATAATGAATGGATGTGGTTTTAAGCCACTACGTTTGTGTTAATTTGTTGCAGTATTGATAGAAAAGTAATAGAGGCTCTTACCAATAATTTTATAGTGATACAACAAGCCTTGATGTGTTTGGCATCAGAAGCATTTGACATTGAAAGTGACAGAATGTAAGATTTTTAACTTGCAATCCATGAATTCATACATATGCTACCTTACAGAGAGAACTGAAAGATACCATTGCTGGGTAACTATTTTCTGTGTTTTATATCCCTGCATATGACAGAAACAGTAATATGTCTTTGCCGAATATATATCATGGTGTTGTACTTATGCATAAAAGATAAAGCCAAACTATCTTTGATTGGAGTATAGTTTTGAATTCAATCTCTCAATATATAGCCTTTATACTCCTCCTGAGGATGAACAAATTAAATTTGGTCTTCAATGTGTTGATTCTGTACATGCAGGCAATATAAAACAGCTGATGTGAAAATAATTCTTCTACCCAGAAGTGATGGGGAAAGAATTTGAGTGATTTCAATTGTTTCTCAGTGTGATAAGCCCTAGTTATGTAACTGAAAAATATAGTCTTTGTCACTCTTTAAGAGATCATGTACTGTAGTTGAATCTTAATGGTAATTTCAGTAATGGTTTAAAGAGCTGTGTAACTACATTTTAGCTATAGTTTGATTCTGCTCTGTCGGAAAAATTTCAGGGTCTCGGTGAAAGGAATAATTCACCTACCGTACCCATACTGTGAAAACCCAGTTACCTGTCAGACAGGAAAAGAGACAACTGTCTTGAAACTATCACATGAGTTGTTCTCAATGAATAATTGAGAGTTTCAGGATCAAGGGCATTGACTTGAGTGCAGGTAAACAATTCTCAGGAACAATTTATTCCATTTTTCTCAATCCCAATGCCATCAATATACTACTTTCAATTTTCATTCAGTAAAAATTCATCTAGTACCTATTATGAACCAAAAGGTCTACTAGATGGGGGAGGGAGTAAATATTTACAAAGGTATGACCTCTACTCTCAGAAATATTCTTCTGTAGAAGGAAAGACATACACAAATATTTTAACTGAAATATAATGTGATATGTGCTAAAATACAGGCAAATATTAGATATAATTGTGTACTAAAGTAAAAGTATTTAATAAAATATTTTAGGGCAAGGAAGTCCTCACAGATAAAGAAACATTTAAGGGTTTTTTAAAGACAAGAAGAAATAGGCTAGAGGTGCATACGTCCATGCCTGGATTATATGGGGGTATTTGGAGACAGAATGAGCAGGTTAGGCTCCAATCAGACCATGAAAAGACTTACATTTTCTCCATACAATGGATTTTGGACCACACAGGGGCAAAAAAAATATAAATCAAGGGAGTATAAGGTAAGATCTGTCTTTTAAAAATATAACTCTAACTGCATTCAGGAGATTGCATGGATCCAAGAGGGGCATTCAACTCGTTATTATTGAATGTGAGGTAATAATGGGATTATAAAATAAAAGTTTTCATTTGGAAAATGGTAATCATCATGGAGCTGAAGCCTTATGTTAAGGGTCCATCAAATAAGAAAGGGAGAGTAGACACTGGAATAAAAACTCAAATTTAGCTTTGGGGAAAGTCCTTACATAGGAGGAGAAGAAGAAAGGGGAAAAAAGAGCAATTATTTAGATGAAGGAAATAGAAAAATATATAGAACATAGAAAAATGCAATGATTTTGAGGCAAAGTAGAGTTAATTCCAAGGGTAGTTTTCTGCAGAGTTATTTGCTACTAATTTCAAAGAGAGTGAGGACTGGAAATAAACATCAGATATGGGAGAAAGTCATTACAGATAATAGAACATACTGAGGGCCTATATTATAATAACTAACAGTATAGGTTCTGGAGTCAGTAGATCTAAATTAACACAGTATCTGATATTTGTAAGTGCTCAATTAATAGTTCACACTTACTGTTAAAATTATCTTAGAGTGTTGGGGAAAAAAGTCCAATCTAAATAATTTAAATGGCCACTGGTGATGCCAATAAGCATGTTTACAAGTTTGCTCTTAAATTTTTTATTCTAAAGAAAATTAACATCACAGAGTAAATAAAGGCAAATTTCCATATGTGTTGTAAATATCATATTCTGGGTGACATTTTGCAGTAAATATGCTACCATAAATATTTCCAACGTAATGACTATTTTCCCAATGAGAAAATAATGGTTGAGAGTGTATTTTTAGAATAACTATTATGGCAGTGGTTTTGCTCTGATCTTCTACTGTCTTTCTAATGTAACTTATACATGTTTTAGTATGAAATATGGAACTGAATAAACATGAGAATTAGAATGTCATCCATCATCTCAAGTCATAAATGTACCTTGTCAATTTCTGTGACTGGCATTTCTATTATTTCTTAAACTACATAAATAGTCCTGAAGAAGTACCCCTTGAGAAGATCTAGATGATGAGGTAGACATTTCTGTGGTCTACTGGTCTAGTGGCAAAGATTCCAAGGGTATGTCAGAGGATTTAAAGAACTCTACAGTCTTTCTAGGTTACATCTCAATTGAGCTTGCTACTTTCAGCTCCAAACAAGACAAGGCTGCTGCCATGGGCCGTTGTAGGAGGCAGCTCATGTATAGTAAGTGGGATGAGGTTAGCTAAATTTCCTGAGCTCCCTGTGGAATGGAAAATTTGAGTAATTTCACAAGCTCCAGGACCTATGGACTGTCCCTAATCCTCTGAGATCTGGCCCCAGGGAGGTTAGGATTCCTGCATAGTGGCCCCAGGGTGCCACAATCCAACAAAGAAAGTGGTTGAGATGTAGATTTAATCAGTTGCTTAAGGAGAGGAAATGACCAGCCTCTAGCCAAGGATCCAAACTGAGCCGAGACAGCATTAAATAACAATAATAATTACATATGTATATATAATTATAACTATCTATTGAATATTTACAACAAACTATGAAATGGACTATTGCTAACTTTCTGTTAGAGTTGTGAAAAATAAGGCTCAAAGAGGGTAAGTAAACTGATCTTGGGTCACAAGATTTGTAACTGACAGAGGTTAAATTCAAAGCTCATTTATCTAATGTCACATTCAATATATACTCTGGTATGCAGATCTAGGAAGAAGCCCTCCTTGATTCCACCCTCTAAATTCTCTTCCTCCGTCCTGAATTTATTCCACCACCTGCCAAATATTCATGACTAGCACCATCCTAATGAAGGAGGAGAAACTTAAGCAATTGAATCTCCACATTTTGGAACAAGGGATTCACTCAAAAATCTAAACCAAATAAGGGAATAAGTGTTACAAAACAGGAATATATAGTGTTATGGAATAACAAAATAGAAGATGCTTAATTTCATTTAAGGGCAAAGAGAATTCACAAGAAGTTTCCTTCAAGGACTTACAGTAGATTTAAAATGATTAAAGGATCGTCCCTCAGCTTTGGAAACAGTACTCAAAGATAGAGAAAAGTAAAAGCCACTGATAGGTTCAGACAAAAGTTAGTAAATTGGTATGGAGAAGGCATACAGTTAGGGGAGGGGCAGGAGAAGAAACTGGGCATACCGAAAAGTTCGACCATTGACGTCTTTTCATACCATGCCAAGGAACTTCAACTTTATTCTGTTTATTGCACATTTTATTTTATGCATCTAATTACATTTTAAAGCAGTAATTCATGTTAGAAATACTGCTCTCTTGAAAATGCCAAAGAAACACTGGGGCAGAGAGAGAGGGTAGAGGAATGAAGACCAGCTGAGAAGGTGTTGGAGTCTAGGCAGAGAAAATGAAACCCTATATAACATGAGTGGGAATGAGAACAGTATGGAGATTGATAGAGGGAGTAAAATCAAATGCAAATGAAAGACCACAATGCATCCTGAAACCTAGGAGTGATTTGTTGGGGAGCATTTGTGTTTACGAGGAGCCCTGTCAGTGCCAATAATTGAAGGCAGATCTGTTTGGGTCACATAATGGCATTTATAATTTCTCTGTTGTGAAATGTGGAGTTGTAGGTCTTATAACAACTGGGATATCAAAGATGAAGTGTTAGTGTGCTCTTCAACTGTATCTCTGCAGTATGTATCCCTGAGAATAGCTGGTCTGTAAGTGCACTCTGAAGTCAATATTTGAAAATGTTAGTTATATTTACTAAAATGTGACCAAAATCACATTTAATGCAATAGAATAAAGGGGGAAACGTTTTTACTGTTCCTGGTAATGATGCTATATTTTGCCTTCATTATGGAGTTTTAGACTGAAAAAAAAAAAATACAGTGTTAGCAAAAAGAAATTAAATGGCTCTGGTGTGATATTTTCTTTGCAGTTTATTATACTCTAATCCAAATTTCATTCTATGTGAGAGGATTCTGTGAAGAATGAAAAGAAATGTAGAGAGATTCAATATCCTTCTTCCCTTTAGGAATTCATTTGCTGATAAAATGGCTATTCTGTCAAGAATTATGATCATAAAAAGAAGTTGTCGAAAGAATCACCTTCTCTTTTCCTTTTCCAGCAAATTGTTTCTGTGTTCTGTCATGGAGCCTTCTCTGACTGAGACAAATCTTATAACGAAAGATTGCATTTTAGCCATCTAATGTTTCAGTACCATGAGTCAGTTAACCTTTTGTGCTGAGCTGTTTATTTATAATGGAAATGTTAGACATGGAGGAATCTGTACTTCCAGAACAATGGAGATTCCAGGTTTTGAGACATGTAAAGTAGTATGAGAGGGATCCTAATAAGGAGAATACCACCAGTGGTCCCCTGACAACAAAGTCCTGAAGGAAGGTATTTGAGCTGTGCTTCCAGGCGAAGCCTGTCTCATGGTGGCTAGGTGCCTAAGCTAGACTGTTAGCACAATAACTGTTTTAATTCACATTCGTTGAATTATTCTTAATTGCAATATCACTCTTTGTAACTGCTGATGTTTTTTCCTTAAAATTCTATTTTATCTGATTTACTATACTTACACAAAAGGAGTTCCCTAAGAATACCATTTGTTTACATTTGCTGTCTTGCCCAAACCTCCTACTTTATTTTTAAGGATCCTGTGAATTTTTTTTTTTTTTTTTGAGACAGAGTCTCACTCTGTTGCCCTGGCTAGAGTGAGTGCCGTGGCGTCAGCCTAGCTCACAGCAACCTCAAACTCCTGGGCTCAAGTGATCCTACTGCCCCAGCCTCCCGAGTAGCTGGGACTATAGGCATGCGCCACCATGCCTGGCTAATTTTTTCTATATATTTTTAGTTGGCCGATTAATTTCTTTCTAATTTTAGTAGAGACGGGGTCTCGCTCTTGCTCAGGCTGGTCTCGAACTCCTGAGCTCAAACAATCCGCCCGCCTCGGCCTCCCAGAGAGTTAGGATTACAGGCGTGAGCCACCGTGCCCGGCCCAGGATCCTGTGAATTTTTGTTTAAGAAGTAACTCTTGCAAGCAACATATAGCCAGGATTTTAAAAATCCAGTCTAAGAGACTATATTGTAAAAAACTTACTCTGTTAGCATTCATTGCAGTTAATATATTTAGACACATTTACCTTTTTTCTACTTCTGCATTGTTTGGTTACAATTTGTTTTATCCCATACTATTTTAAAATTCATTTTTCTCCATTTCTGGTTTGTAAATTTTAGAGAATATGTTTAAAACTTTCATTGATTACCTCTAAATTTGTAATACGTTTACCTTATTATACATATTTCTAAGAAGCCTAAAATTATTTTTAGTACCATTCTGTTCCTCACAAGTGGATAAAGACCCCCCTATTTTTAACCTTCTTAACATTTCACTCCTGTTTTGGAAAAAGCCTGGAATGGTATAGAAAAACTGCCCACCGAACTGAGATGATGCCAAGAGACCAAAGAATGACTCAGTCCAGCTCAGCAAGTTAGATGAGTTTACTAGAGGTTACTTACACAGGGCTTTCATTCCTACTCAAGACAGGAACGCCCTGGGCACTCACTCTTGGGTGGTGGCAGGAATACTTCAGAGAGTAGAATCTGCACTTTTACTGGTTGGGGAGCTCTAGCACATCCCCGATTTTTTTTTATTTTTTATTTCAGCATATTAATGGGGGTACAGATGTTTAGGTTACGTATGTTGCCCTTGCCCCCTCTCCCCACCTAAGTCCGAGTTTCAAATATGTCCATCCTTCGGGTGGTGCGCATTGCACTCTTTGTGTATGCATATACCCGTCCCCTCCTCCCTCCTCCTCCTTCCCCCTCCCCCTGCCCAACATCCAATAGATGTTATTCTTATATGTGCACTTATGTCTTGATCAGTTAATACCAATTTGATGGTGAGTACAGGTGGTGCTTGTCTTCCCACTGATTTTAAAATGTGAGTTTGACTCCTGTTTCTTGTTTGTGAGCACTAGTTCTTCTCATATCATTAAAAACAAAACAAAACCCTGCCTTCATCTGCCTGTAGATGAGACCAAGCAGCATCCCAGTTTTAACACATTTTACTTCCTTTTGCTCTGTCCTATTTCCTCAAGGTATATGTGAAAGGAAGTAAACCTTGGATTGTTTATGTTATTCTTTTTGACTTCCAAACATCCAAATTGTGGATCCAGGACTATGACTTGTGTTGTTGTATATATTGTAATTCTGTTACTTCCTTTATCAATAGACCTTAATAAATTTGGCCTCATATCTGTTTATGCAAGCAGAGGTCTCTTGACCTATTTTTGGTGCCTTGTGACTATAGAAGAGGGGAGTGAGTGATTCAGTTATATATGAATTTTATATTTGGCATGATAACTCCCAACACAAAAACTCCTGAACATACACACATACACACACACTCATATCTGACAATGAAAGAAAATAAATGTGAAAAAATAGGAAAGTGTAGGATTGCTGAGATGAAACACAGATGGATCATAACTGTATACTGTTTGGTTGTTGATGGTGGTTTTGTGTTTTTGTTTGTTTGTTTTGTTTTGTGCTTTTGCTTGATAGCAATGCACACTTCTAAAAGTGACATTTCCCTTAATCAGGCCCAATACCTTGGAAGAGAGCCCCTGAGAGCATACCTGATGATTGAATTCCCACAGCTTTCAAAATACTATTTTCCCTCACTGAGCTGTCAGCCGTCAAAGGCAGGAACTGTAGATTACTAATACATGGCTATAGACTAAGTGATACAGCATATTCCTTGGTCTTGAGGAAATTGAAAAAGAAATCCCAAACTGCCCATAGCTTGCAGTGGTTTTGTGTTCAGAAATCAAGAGGAATTTCCAAGTGGAAAATTTATGGCTGATAGAATCTTAGTGGAGTGACAGAAGCTCATATGGAAATACTGTAAACAAATCTCAAGTGAAGGTCTTACCCAAGCCTATAGATTTCATATCTTGGGCCGAGGCATCCAGGGGCATATTTCAAAGTTAATGAAATGATACATAAAAACGTTGTTTATGGCAACAAAGACTGCCTTCCCTAGGGCTGTTTAAAGTTCTCTGTTCCTGAGGGAGAGCTAAGGTCAATATTTAATATGTGTGTATGTGTGTGTATTCATGCCTTTGAAATTTTTGGTTTTGTTTTGTTTGGGTTTTACTGTATACCCAACTTTTTGGAATTTATTCTGGTTCCATTACCCTTTCTTTAATGCACTTTATTTTTTAAGTACTTTTAGGCCTCCTCCACATCTTTTCATGGCTTGATAGCTCATTTTATTTTATCCCTGAATAATATTTTATTGTCTGGATTTATTTATTTACCCATAATTTGTTTATGTACTCACCTGCTGAAAGACATTTTGGCTGATTCCAAATTTTGGCAATTATGACTAAACTAAAGAAAGCTGCCATAAACATTCTTATACAGGTTTTTGTGTGGACGTACATTTTCTACTCCTTTTATAAATATCAAGGAGCTCAAATGCTGTATCATATAAGGTATGTTTAGTTTTGTAAGAAACTGCCCAACTGTTTCTAAAAGTTGCTGTACATTTTGCATTCCCACCAGTAATGAATGAGAGTTTCTATTGCTCTACATTTATTAATAGTTAGTGTTTTGGATTTGGCCTTTCCATTAGGTGTATAGTGGTATCTTGTTTTTTTAATTATCAATTCTCTAACGACATATGATGTTGAACATCTTTTCATATGCTCATTTGCCATCTCTATATCTTCTCTGGTGAGGCGTCTGTTTGGGTCTTTTGCCTGTTTTTTAACCAGGTTGTTCAATTTCTTATTGTTGAGTTTTAAGGGTTCTTTGTATACTTTGAATAATAATTCTTTATATTTATCTTGCAAATATTTTCTCTAAGCCTATGGCTTATCTTCTCATTTTCTCAACAGTGTGTTTTGAAGAGCAGAAGTCTGCAATTGCAATGAATTACATATCAATAATTTCTTTCATGGATTGTGATTTGGTTTTGGATCTAAAAAGCCATTGCTGTACCTAAGATCATATGCACTTTCTCCTATGTTATCTTCTAGAAGCTTTATAAATTTGCATCTTACATGTAACGTAGGTCTATTAACCATTTCAAGTTAATTTTTGTGAAGGGTGTATAGACTGAGTCTGGACGATTCTTCTTTTTATTCTTCTTCATTGTCTTCATCTTCTTCTTTTTTGCATGTAGATGTCTAGTTGTTCCAGCACTATTTGTTGAAAAACTATCTTTTCTTCCTTATATCATGTTTGCACTATTGTCAAAAATCGGTTGATTATATTTATGTGGATCCATTTCTCTGCTCTCTGGTCTGTTTGGTTTATTTATTTGTCTATTCTATTTTTTACCAATACAACACTGTCTTGATTAGTATAGCTTTTTAATAAGTCTGGAAGTCAGGTAGTACCAGTCCTCCAACTTTGTTCTTCTTCAAAATTGTGTTGGCTTTTTTGGGTCCTTTGTCTCTTCATATAGGTTGCTGAGATTTTGATTGGGATTGCATTGAATCTGTAGATCAAGTTGGGAAGAACTGACACATCTTGACAAATTTGAGTCTTTCTATCTATGAATATGGAATCTCCATTTATTTGGTCCTTTTATTTCTTTCATTAGAGTTTTATAATTTCCCTCATTTAGATCTTATAGATATTTTGTTAGATTTATATCCAAGAATTTCATTTTTAGGTACTAATATAAATGGTGTTTTATTTTTAATTTCAAATTTTATTTTTTCATTGATGGTACATAGGAAAGTGATTGACTTTTGTATATTAATCTTCTATCCTGTAGTCTTACTATAATTGCCTTTTAATACTAGGATTTTATGTTTTATTGGTTCTTTTGGATTTTCTATATCAACAACTGGGTCACATTCAAATAAGACAGTTTTATTTTTTATTTCCCATTCTATATACCTTCTATTTTTTTTTTTCTTGTTTTATTGCCTAGCTAGGACTTTCATTATCATATTGAAAAAGTGTGGTGAGAGGGGACATCCTTACCTTATTTCTGATCTTAGTGGGAAAGCTTTTAGTTTCTCATCATTAAATATTAATATGTTAGCTGTAGGTTTTTTGTAGATGTCCTTTATCAAGTTATGAAAATATGCCTCTATTCCTAGTTTGGTGAGAGTTTTTATCAAGAACATATGTTGGATTTTTTCAAATGCTTATTTTGCATCTGTTTATATAATCACGTGATTTTTCTTCCTTAGCCCATTGATGTGATAGACTACACTCACTAATTGATTTTCTAATGTTGAACAGCTTTGCATACCTGGGATAAATTCCATTTGGTCATGATGTATAATTCTTTTTGTTCATTGTTATATTTGATTTGCTAACATTTTGGTGAGGGTTTTTGCATCTGTATTTATTAGATTTATTGGTCTGTATTTTTCTTTTCCTGTAATATCTTTGTCTGGTTTTGGTATTAGGGCAATGCTGACCTCATACAATGAGTTAGGAAATATTCCTTCTGCATTTATCTTCTGGATGAGACTGTAGAGAATTATATATATTTTTAAAATAATTAGTAGAAAACATCATTAAACTTATTTTGGCTCCTATTTTTGGGATCTTCAATTACATGTATGTTAGGGTGCTTGAAGTTGTTTCCCAGCTTACTTATCCTCTAATACTTTTTAAAAATTCTTTTTTCACTTGAGTTTACATAACATCACCATCTTCTTCATGCTTTCTAGTATTGATTTTTCTTGTTGAATGTGTTTGACTTTGAAGGGCAATGAAATAAACACTATCTGACTGTAGAAAAGAGTAGGTCTAATGCTAATAAGTACTGAAGTACTTACAGCTCATAGCTAGGTACATTGTACTAGATCACGCTACTCATAAAGTAAATGAGTATCATGTTACTCATAAAGTAAATTTTGGGTGTGATCCACTTATGTGTTAGTTAATTTTGTTGTGTTCTATGACCTTAGTGGAATGTATGATGAAAATATATATTGCTGCTCATTAGAGCAACATAAAGTGTCTTCAGATTGATTAATACAAATCAATAAGCACCACTGGAGACTCAGTTACAAGTATATAACATTGTATTTGGCAGCAGCATTTACCTCACATGCAAAAGTCACATATATGTTAAGTCTGAGGAATACCAACTTTCAAAGAATTCTGGCTTGAGGAATCTTGTAGGGTCTTGGGCAAATAGGTTTTACTATATTGCTTCCATGTAACTGTTCTGCATAAATTTAATCTTAATTTTATAATTTTTATATGCTTTCACTACCACAACTTTTTTTTGTTTTTTTGAGTTGTTACCACAGCTGAAATGTTCTAGTTGCCGGGAGAAATACAGCTGTATATGTTATTGACCTTTTTTACAAGCAGCTTTCGATCTAGTAAGGGGGAAAAATACAAATTAATAAATAAATT
>NW_012136192.1:3805309-3805910 GCF_000956105.1 Propithecus coquereli
ATATATAGTATTCATAAGACAAGAACATTATTTTTTGGCAAAAGATGCACAAATAAGAAAGCACTCTTAAAATTATAAATTTCATAAATGAGATTTAACATTTTAGTAAAACTACTAAAATATACCCCATAAATTAGAACAACAAAAATTAAAACAATGATGAAAAATACAAGATAAAATATATGAAAATTGAAAAAAATATCTTCAAGGTCCAACATCCTACCAACAGAGACTATAGAAAATAGGAAATGGATATTCTCTAAAAATTAGTGTGTTCTCCTATTTAGGTGATGGGCACACTAATAGCCCTGACTTAAGCATCATAAAAACTATCCATGTAACAAAAACATTTGTACCCCATTAATATTTAAAAAAAAAAAAAACTTAGTGTTTTCTGAAATTGAAGGGTATGAACATATTTATAGTTTCACAGAGGGTTTAGTACAATAAATGAAGAAAAATAAAATACATTAATGCACGTAAGAGTGAAACTTTACTACAACTTGGCAAGGTACTAAAAGATTCTAAAAAAAGACAAAAAAAGCAAAGGCTCAGGACAGCATTGCACTTCTGAACAGAAACACTGGAAGCTAAGAGACAA
>NW_012136192.1:3806756-3808920 GCF_000956105.1 Propithecus coquereli
ATAATATGGGAGAAGATTTGGACAATCAGTGAGCTGAATATTTATCTACCATGAAAGAAATTTAAAATCACTTAATGCAAATACCAGTATAAGCAAATCATTTTGAAATCTGGAAGTCATTGCTTCTGAGAAATATAGATCTGGGCAGTGGAATGTCATGGAAGAGGATCATCCCCTATGAAGCCTGATAGCATTTTCTGGATTTTTAAATAGCATATGTACTTGTACAACTTTAATGCAAATAAAAATAAATTTTAAAATATTAACAAAAGTGGTGGTTTCCTAGAGGAATATATGAATTATATGTTTTGACCAGCTCCTTTTTGTCTTTTAAATAACCAGTCCAGTTGACCTCTTGCACGTGTTGAATAAGTTTAATGTAATTATCAGATCCATGCCCCTACTCTCCACACCCGACACACATACATCAAACACCTATTTTTACCTACCAGCAGATGCTTAAGATGTCTTTAATGTATAGAAAATCCTCTTTTTGTAAAGTTAAGAAAAACATGCTTCAAATGCATTTATAAAGTTGCTCTCTGATATAAATGCATTTCCATGCAACAGTAATGATTCAGCAAGTTAACCTGATTAGGTTATTATATGATAACTGTTCAACATGTCTAGAATGTTACCTGTGATAATACTGTTGGACAAAGAGAATTCAGCATAACTGGGACTTTACCATGCCTGTTAAGCATTAGGCTTTTGGTACAATGATCTCCCTGTTGATTATCAGAATTGCTTGGGCTCAAAGGGCAGGGACGATGGTGTAACAGGTCAGCTCCGAATGCAGAAAAGAATTCAATGCAGTTTTACTCTCCCCTAAAACATCTATGAATAAACAGAAGCTATGAGGTAAGAGGTGTAGTTTGTGGTATTACATATGTGAATAGAGGGCCTTAGTTTTTATATAATTATTGTGGAAAGTGGGCTAGCAAGTTGTCAAGATAGAAAACAAGATTGCACAGAAATATTACCAGTCCAGATGAGGTTGGTGATCACTCATCTGTGCTTATTCTATCCCTAATTTTTGGCCAACATGAGGCCTTGGGAAAGTCATTTAACCAATAGGAGCCTTTGTTTTAAAAACTACAGTCAAACATTCATTTATTTATCTGTAAAGGGAAGGAGCTGGTTTATATTTTAGCTGTGCCGAATAGCAATGATATTCATCATTAGTAAATCGTTGAATATAAGACAAGAATTGGAAGTAAAAAGTTTCATAAGGAAAATTCCTGTTCACAAGCACTTCCATGTCTTTATAGATAAAATAAATATCCTTACAATAAGCATCGGAAATTCTGCCTGCAAGCATCATATTGAGTACAATAGTTTCTTTCAGGTTAGAAGATATACTACTATTATAATTGATGATATTTTTCTGGTTCTCACATCAGTGTTTCTCAGGGCTTTGGGGAGCTTAATGAATGCTGCCTGATATTTTTCTTCTTATGCTGGATGTTTCCTATCAGATTTCCTGCTGCAGTATTTTGATTATTTCTCTTTTGAAGCTTCATCCTCCAAATTGCTTTTGAGGGTGGGGATCTACAAAAAGATAAAAATATGGTTTGTAATCTCACAGAGTGATTCCGGGATTAGAGCCCTGGCATTGAGTCCCTTGCTTATATCCTGCTTAGCTTGCCTTCTGAAACTCTGTTCAAAATGTACAAAGTTTTGTCTGTGATGGTAACACTGGATAACAGAGAACCATCCGTTGGAACTTTGAAATGTCAGCTGTTCTATGATGCTTTTCCTCTGATGCAGGCATTAAACTTACAGTACAGGAGTCTTAACACAGGTGAATATCAGTGTTACCTAGGGAGTTTTGATGACGTTAAGTCCTTATTTTTAGAGATTCAACTGTTTTTTGGTATGTCCAAATCATGCTTTATTTTTAGTTTTCTAGTTGGTTCTCATGTGTAGTCAGGATTGAGATTCACTGTTCTAGCAATAGATAAAGGGTAGGAACTTAGGTGCACCCAGATTCATAAAGCAAACTCTACTTGATCTAAACAAATTGATAGACAGCAACACCATAATAGTCAGAGACTTCAACACCCCACTGACAAGCACACGACAGATCCTCCAAACAGAAAATTAACAAAGGAATAATGGACTTAAACAGAACTCTAGAACAAATGGGCTTGATTGACATTTA
>NW_012136192.1:3821342-3822280 GCF_000956105.1 Propithecus coquereli
TATATTTTACATTTTCTTTATCCATTCATCTGTTGATTGACATTTAGTTTGTTTCTATGTCTTGACTATTGTGAATAATGCTGCAATAAATATTGGGATGTAGATATCTCTTTGATAGACTGATGTCATATCCTTTGGATATATACCCAGAAGTAGGATTGCTGGTCATATGGTCCTTCTATTTTTAATTTCTTTAGAAACCTACATACTGTTTTTCATCATGATTGTACTAATTTACATTCCCACAAACAGTGTACAAGGGTTCCCTTTTCTCCACATCCTTGCCATTTATCGGTTGTCTTCTTGATAATAGCCATTCTAACAGGTGTGAACTGGTATCTCATTGTGGTTTTGGTTTGCATTTCCGTGATGATTAGTGATGTCATTTTTTTCATGTACCTGTTTGCTATTTATGTATCTTCTTCTGAGAAATGTCTTTTCAAGTTCTTTTCCCATTTTTAATTGGGTTTTTTTTTACTATTGAGTTGTATGAATTGCTGACATAGCGTGGATATCAACCCCTTATCAGATAGAGAGATAGCTTGCAAATATTTTCTTCCCTTATGTACACTGCCTTTCACTCTGCTGATTGTTTCCATTGTTGAGCAGAAACGTTTTAGTTTGATACAATTCCACTTGACTTTTTTTCTTTTGTTGCCTGTGCTTTTAACATTAAAATCAAAGAACTTATTGCCCAGACCAACATCAATAAGCTTTTTTCTTATGTTTTCTATTAGTAGTTTTATGATTTTAGGTCTCATGTTTAAATCTGTAATCCATTTTGAGTTGTGTTTGTGTATGGTATGGGAAAAGGGTACAATTTAATTTTTCTGCTTAAGGATACCTGGTTTTCTCACCATTATTTATTGAAGAACCTACACTATCCCTATTGTCTGTTCTTGGCAACCTCGTCAAAGATCAGTTGGTTGTAGATGCAT
>NW_012136192.1:3822330-3824271 GCF_000956105.1 Propithecus coquereli
GGTACCATCCAAGGGATGGGCACAGTTGAAACTTGGACTTGAGGGGTAGTGGGGAGGCAAGGGCAACATACATAACCTAAACATCTGTACTCCCATAATATGCTGAAAGAAAAAAAAAAGAAATAAAAAAAAGAGAAAGGGTAGGATAAATGAGTAAATTACAGAACACCTGGAAAAAGGGTACAAAGAGTCTTCTCTGATCCAAAATGCTTTAAAAAACATCCTCCAAGATTTGCTTAGCAAAGAATATCCAATGATATAAAGAGTGGAAAAGGACGGCTGTCGTGTGGCTCACACCTGTAATCCTAGCACTCTGGGAGTCTAAGGCAGGACGATTGCTTGAGGACAGGCGTCCGAGACCAGCCTGAGCAAGAGCGAGACCCCACCTCTATAAAAAATAGAAAAATTGGCTGGGTGTGGTGGGAGGTTAAACAGGAGGATCACTTGAGCCCAGGAGTTTGAGGTTGCTGTGAGCTATGATTATGCCACGGCACTCTAGTCCGGGTAACAGAGAGAGAGACAGACTGTCTCAAAAACAAACAAAAAAGAAAAGTAGAAAAAGAGATGTTCAGGAAAGGGTAGGTTTAATAATGCTTAGGATTGGGAGCAAAGTAGGAGGGAGAATGGAGAGTTTTGGGTGAAATCCTTTAAGATCTGAAATTCTCCCAGAGTATGGAAATTACATGCAAGATTTCAGCATGAAGCTCTCCATAACAAGGCTTAAGAAAAACTGGGTATATTTAAAGTCTCTCCTGATATTTCGCAGTTCTCCTTACCATTGCACTTGGTATGAGTGCCATTCAGCTAAGGGCCTGTGCGCTAGTGCTAATTTGCATGCCTGATCCCTTAATGCTAACAAAGGTCAAAACTTTGGAATGCTTACTCTATGGGTACGACTAAACTGAAATACAGATGAGTTTTTGATTTTTGGAGTGTACAAGGTATGATTCAGAGTGGCAATATTCTGTTCAGAGGTTGGTTAGCTAGCTGGTTCTGATTCTGGAATGAGTCCTTTTTACTGTATCAGAGAGCGTCAGTGGTTCAAAGAAAACAAAATGGTCTTTATAGGGTAATCTGTTTCTCTTGTGTTCCCCTTCTGAAATTATCTTGTCCCTAGGGCCTCTGGTATCTGTTTAATCATGCTGTCTTCTTCTTCCCAACATATATGACTTATCTATCTCATTGTTTCTGGGTCTGTCACAACTTTGAAGATTTCTGACAGCAGAGTCACGAAGGCAGCATCTGGAGACTTAGGTACTATATACAGTTAAAGCAGAAGTTTGGCTGGAGGCAAATCCCTTGTGAACAGTTAAGAATGCCATTCATTTCTAATTCTTACTTCTCTAAACCCACAGGAAATAAATATGAGTAATATAGCCAGAAGATAGAGCTCTGAATCCTTAATGGTGGTTCCTTGATGTGGGAAATGACCCTTTCTTTTCCCACCTGATAGAAAAAGCTATTTTAATTTATCTCTGAGGCGGAATTGAGGATGAATCACCTTTTTTTTTTTTCTATTGTAAAGGGAAGAGAGGACTTCAGAGTGTGTTTTCCCATGGAAAGGCTTTAGCTAAAGTGAAAAACCTGCTGATAGTATGATAGTATACTTAATTTACATGCATTTTAAAGACTGCTTCCTTCTGCTGCTAATTGGTGTGTAGTCCATTAATGTTCCGAGTCCAGGAGCAGACTTTCTCCCGGACAGTCACTTAGAGAAGCACAGCCTGGGGAAATACAAATTTCCATCCACCTCTGTAGAGTAATGAAACTGTCAGAAGAGTAATGAACTGAGAACTTGTACGTACACAGTTGTTAAAATGAATTTTAATTTAGTTTCAGATTCATAATATCTCTGTTAATTTATTCTTCCTTCAGTTCAGTTTTCCTTAAGGTTTTGGACATATTATTTTGTTTTATGATTGGGTTACTATTAATACATAG
>NW_012136192.1:3827013-3835276 GCF_000956105.1 Propithecus coquereli
AGATATCTCCATATTGCTTTACACAGAGGTTGTACTAGTTTGCTGTCCCACAAGCAGTGTATGAGTGTTCCTATCTCTCCGCATCCATGCCAACATTTATTGTTTGGGGACTTTGTGATAAAAGCCATTCTCATTGGAGTTAAGTGATATCTCATCGTGGTTTTGATTTGCATTTCCCTGATAATTAGAGATGTTGAGCATTATTTCATATGGTTTTGGCCATTAGTCTGTCTTCTTTTTTGAAAAGTTTCTGTTCATATCCTTTGCTCACTTTTTGATACGGTTGTTTGATTTTTTCTTGCTGGTTTTCCTGAGTTCTATATAGATTCTAGTTATCAGCCCTTTATCGGATGTGTAACATGCGAATATTTCCTCCCATTCTGTAGGTTATCTGTTTTCTTTCATGATAGTTTCCTTGGCTGTGCAGAAGCTTTTTAATTTGCTCAGGTCCCATTTATTTATTTTGGTTGTTGCTGTGATTGCCTTTGGGTCTTCTTCATAAATTCTTTCCCTAGGCCAATTTCTATAAGATTTTTTCTAATATTTTCTTCCACTGGGTTGCTGCAGCATTTTAATTGTAATATGTAGCTCTTCCAGAGCTCTTTTCATTTCTGAGTAGTAATTAAATTGTTGATTTTAGGGCAGAGAAGTGGGAAGAGACTTCCTAGTCTGCCATCTTGCTAATGTGACTTGTCACGCAATTTTTAGAGAATGTAGTTATTACTAAAGCCCATTGTTTAATTTAATGAAAGTCCATATAATATGGAAAAAGTTTTCAAGTTTAAAGCTAGATCAAATAATTTGTTTTCTATTTATTATTAACAATTCTTGTCACTTTGGGCAACCTGATTAATATTAATGGTTCTCCATTCCCTTATTTGAATATCAAATTGAGTATCATTGAGATATTGAATTTAGACCATCTAGTACAGCCTTAAGCACATGGCAAGAGTTGCATAAATGTTAGCTATCACTACTACTTCTATGACTATGAAAATTGTAAAACCATGATTTAATGTTCTGAGGGTGGTGATTGACTGGAGAGCTGTTAAAAGAACTTTCTGAGATGAAACTTAGGGTCTATGTCTTGATGTAGGTGTTTTGGAAATGCTCTATATTTTGACTTAAATCATTTATATATGTAAAAGTTCATTAAACTGTGGACTTACAATTTATGCATCCTACTATTTAAAATGTATGTTTTGTGAAAGCAGTTTATTATCACTTAATTGCTCTAACTTCAGAATGTTCCTAAAATTGATGTGAATATCTTAATAAAATTGACATATTAGTAGAGTGGATAAAAATAAACAGTGCAGTTATAATATACTCTATTTGCTTAGATTTGTGAGTAAGAAGGTAGCAGGCTTAAAAATTATAACATGTAGTTTGCTTCGATTATAAAGCTTTATATTTTCATTGTAGAAAATTTGGAAAATGAGAATTTAAAAGCCCATAATCAAACTAACTACTCATAAAAAATAACTCATAATGTCATAATCTAAAAAATAGTAAATATTTTGTTAAATATTTTTGCACATATACATGTATATCTCAAATATATTTCAATAATGTGATGTCACACCAGTGTAATTTAGTATTTTTATGCAATAATGTATTATAGTCCCTGTAATTTTAGATATGTTTACATTATTTGTAATGTCTGCAGAAAAGTTTATAGTATGAACATATAACTCACAAATAATATCATATTCTGGCATTTAGATTGTTTCTCCTTTTATTTGATTTAATTATAGTTATGCTGCAAAAAATTTTTTCTGTAAAACTTTGAGCAGTACTTATTGTACCTAGAAGTACAATTGCTGGCCTAAGATATATGTATATTTTAAAACTTTTGGTAACTATATCCAAATTACCCTTCCAAAAACTTACAGTTATTTATATTCTTATCTAAAGTGAATCAGGGGCCATTTCTTCACATGCTTGCCAATGCCCAATACTAAAAAGACTAAGCTTTGCCAAAACAATAGGCAAAATGTGACATTTTAGATTATATTGTTTTGGTTGGTAATGAGGTTAAATTTTTAAATATATTTTACCTTCTGTAATATCTACAAATAGTAATAGTTTGCCTACTGTATCTGTCAAGGCTTCATGTAATTATAATTTAGTTGCATGAGCTAATTACATATTTAAGGTTTCAGCATTTTACCTGGAGAAGCAGCATTCTAAGTACAGTTGCACCAGGATTTGGCCAAAGGACAACTGGTTAAAACTCCACATGAAATTACATTCCCATAATTCCCCAGTATCACAACTCAGTAGAGATTTCTCTAATAAGAATCGTGGTTTTCTACTCCTTCAGTGACTACAAGATGTCAAACCTCAACAAATGCTGGTATGTATTTTCCTTTCCATTAAAGGAAAATAAATTGATCCTCCCCTGTCAGCTCTGTTGGGGAACAAATGGTGAGACCTAAACATTGCAGATGACCTTCCTTTTCTTTCTCTTGTTTCTGACTATGTTTCTGAAGATTAGTAGCAACCATTGAGCCAGCAACAAAACCATAATGTACTAAATGTATTAAGTATATTTATCTTACAAATAGCCTGTTTTGGAATTTGTGTGTAGGAGTGGGGGGAAAAGAACAAGAAAGGGTGACCCCTAGAGTGTATTGGGCCCCAGCAAATATTTTTGTGGGGCCCTTTAACTATGGAACACTTTCACTAAGCAATGGATTATAAAATTCATGGGCCATGTGAGGTATAGTGATTTATTGTTAAAGAGCTAGCAAAATGGATAGAGAAGAGGCATGTATTCATTTGTGTGTGGTCTTATTTGTCAGTACATATGAAGAATCATTGTAGTGTCCAAACACCATATTTTCCTGTTGTAGTCTAGGAGATATCTCTTTATTTTCTTTATGATCAACTATACAGTTTCTGGCTAATTTCATATCTACAATCATAAGAAAGGTAGAAACACTGTTATATCTCATGCAATGTTATTGCTCACAATGACCTGGCTCTTTGGAATCTGTTTGTGTTGAAACAATATAGATCTCCTTGCCCCCACAGTTCCCAATATCATTTATTTAATGTTGGTTACATACTCATGATGCTACATCATCCATTCTCCCATCAGTGACCACTGACTTACAATGACGACTTTCTCAAGGTTGTTCCTGTGCTTTGATGATAGTAACCACAAATGCAAGTTTACCCCGAGTATGCAGGGAAATGTGACCAATAATCCCTTTTGCTGGTCATGTTAAATTTACCACTTGGAATTGGACAACATAAATGTAAAACCATATCTTTTCTTGAACTCTTTAGGCCATAATTACTGCATTCCTGGAGTGACCTCTTTCAATGGTGACAGCAGCTCTACCTTCTGCACCTGTAGGGAGAATAGGCAAGAAGCTTGAGGACAGAGTGAGAAAAGTGGTCCCACTTATGCAAGGAATGTCTATCTCTCCACCCATCATGGAATAAGGCATATTCAGAGGACGAAAATGTCAGACTCCAGAGAGAGTAATAGTCAAAAGGGCTATTACCCTTTTGTTGCACCACAATGGTTTAAAAATCCCCTACGGGAGATAGACGGAGTCACTGTTAAAGGACTGCTAGACACAGGATGCAGAACCAACAATAGGTGTGGAGTGTCAGCCCTAGTTTTAGCACTGGGGAACACACAGAGTAAAGACATCTGCTCCTACCCCTCCACCCTTTGGCGCTGTAGACTTAGGTGGCACTGTGGCTAGAAAAGAAACAAGTGGGAACCAACATGTATGTCCATCCATATAGCTTAAGTCCAGAAAAGCAGCAGTGGACCATCCCATTGGTGGCCTTTAACTCAATCTTGTGTGAAATGTGAGTGAGACCAGCCCTAAATCAGCACATCAGCACCACTCTGGTAGCTCAATCTACACAACTCTGGGGAAAAATACTGTATACTGGTCAGTGAGAGTAAAAGAATAATATTATCAGTGAGCTGTCCTTGTGGAGTTAGAATAAATACTAACACGTGTGCGTGTGTGTGTATGTGTGTATATTTTCTCTGGTCACAAAATCATTATTTGTTCATTATAAAAAAGCTGACAAATATAATTTAAGAAGAAGTCAGTGATAATGACACAATTGAGTGTTAATGCATATAGTGTGCCTTGAAAAATAAACTAGGTATAGTTAATGCTGGATGATAACACAAAGAACAAAACATATGAGTTCATACCAATATAAAAATGATAAATAAATAATTGTGTGTGTGAGAGAGTTTTCCTTATAAAACTATTTCAAATAATACACGTGGACACACTCCTCTTCAGGTGGTGTAGCTTCATTCTCTCACCTTAAATGTGGGTTGTGCTTAGTTACTCACTTTAAACGAATAGAGTATGTAAAGAGAAAAATGATAACTTTACAGTGGAGAAACCTGGCAAACACTGTCTCAGCCAGGGGATCATGAGTGAAGAGTCATGTTTTTATCATGTACCCTCTGATATGAGGTGATGGGAAGGGTACTTCACCTCTGTGGTTGTGTTTCAAAAATCTATAAACTAAGGCTAAGAAAACAACACAGAAACCAAAATTGAGTAATATTCTAAAAAAATACGTGACCAGTATTCATCAAAACTGGTAAGGACTTGGAAAAAAAAAAAAAGAAATGACTGAGAAACTCTCACACACTGGAGAAGACTCAGGAAATATGGTGACCAAATATAACGTGGAATCCTGGAACAGAAGATGACATCAGTGGAAAACTGATAAAATTTGAATAAAGTCTGTTCAGTTAATAGTATTGCACACTGTTTTTTTTTTTTTTCCTTTTAATAATACGCAATGGTTATATAAGACATCAACATTAGGATAAACTGGGTGAAGCATATATGGATATTCTATACTATCTCGGCAACTTTATTGTAGTTCTAAAATTATTCCAAACTAAAAAGGTTAAAAAATAAATGTTTGTGTGTTCCTTGTCAGTTTTGTTTCCAAATCTTTTTTTTGTTTTTGTAAGTTTTATTTTATTTTCAGATGACACTAATTGTATGTATCTATGGAATGCAAGTGACGTCTTTTAGCTATTTTGAACTATACCATGCATTATTATTAACTATAGTCATCCTACTGTACAATAGAACACCAGAACTTATTCCTCCTATCTAACTGTAACTTTGTACCTGTTAACAAATCTCTCTCCATCTCCTCTTCTCCTAACCCCCTTTTCAAACAAAAGAAATGTTTGTCATATCTACATCATTTCATATCTGTTTTACAACAAATGAGACTGATAAGTAAAAAAGAATGTGAACTTAAACAAAAAAAATGTTTTTAGCATATATTATCAATCTTGTTTCCAGAGAGTTTATTGACTCACTTTATATATCGTAACTGACACCTGGATGCTACCAGGATTCAGTAACAAAAGTGATTGAGACAGTTAAATATCAAAAAGTAGAAGAGAAATTTGTAATCCCTTGGTAGGAGGTGAAATATTTCAGCTTCAAAGATATTACAGACATTTGGGGCAGGGTCAGATGGTCAGTTCCAAGAGAAGCTTTGAAGACACTTTCGTTTATATTTCTAGGCTTATAATTATCGTTGACTTATTCAGGCTTTTAAGTGGAGAAATGTTTGATCAGCATTCCATATCAAATGGAAATGTTGACATATGAGATTTCTAACATATTTTAAAATCTGTTTTCCCTTTTTTTTTTTTTTTTTTATTTCAGCAAATTATGGGTGTACATATGTTTAGGTTACGTGTGTTTCCCTTGGTTCCCTCCCCCACCGAAGTCCGTGTTTCAAATATGTCCATCCTTCGGGTAGTGCGCATTGCACTCCTTGTGTGTACAAATACCCGTCCCCTCCTCCCTCCTCCCCCCTCCTCCCGCCGCCCTTCCCGTGGTACAGATGATTAGGTTAGGTGTGTTGCCCTTGGTTCCCCCACCCCAAGTCCGTGTTTCAAATATGTCCATCCTTCGGGTAGTGCGCATTGCACTCCTTGTGTGTACAAATACCCGTCCCCTCCTCCCTCCTCCCCCCTCCTCCCGCCGCCCTCCCCCTTCCCCGACATCAATAGATGTTGTTCTGATATGTGCATTTATGTGTTGATTAGTTAATACCAATTTGATGGTGAGTACAAATGGATTCCGTTCTTCTGCTCTTGTGGTGCTCCACTTTGGATAATGGGCTTAAGTTTAATCCAGGAAAGTATAAGAGGTACTAGATCACTGTCATTTCTTATGATTGAGTAATATTCCATTGTGAACATATACCAAATTTTGATAATCCACTCATGGATTGACGGGCACTTGGGTTGTTTCCACATTCTTGCAATAGTGAATTGTGCTGCCATAAACATTCGGGTGCAGATGTCCTTATCGCAGAATGTTTTGTGCTCTTTTGGGTAGATGCCTAATAGTGCTATTGCTGGATCGAATGGTATTTCTATTTTTAGCTCTCTGAGGTATCTCCAAATTCTTTTCCACAGAGGCTGCACTAACTTACAGTCCCACCAGCAGTGTAGAAGTGTTCCTGTCTCTCCACATCGTTTTCCCTTTGATTATGGAGTTTGAGAAGCTACATACACTGCAGGCTTCTAGTTAATATAAAGGATTGGGATCATTTAGCCATCTTTCTTGAATATGCACAACTAAAACAAGCTATTCATTCCACTTGTTACTACGTCTCTACTGAATTGACTACCCATTCTGTAGTTTAATAGTCATTATGCTTTATTTGTGATTTCTTTATGAGGGCATGGGGTAAGCAATTATGTTTTAAGAACATAGGGCAAGCAGATTTTTGCCATTGTGCTACAATGACAAAGATCTTTGATTAGACTCTATTTACTTTAAATTAAAACTTGTTGACTTTTAAAATTTAGAAAAATAAAAGCCAGTATATCTTATTATGGAGATGGTACAATAACACCACCTACTATTTGACTTCTAAGTAATATTGTCATCATGTAGAGTGTTCTTTTCTTTTTCTCTTTATCCAATTTCAACCCTCTTTTCAATGCCCTCTCCAAATTTTTCTGTTGCCTTGAGTTTTCCTTAATTTTTTTTTTCTTACCACTTCTCTCGTCACACAAATCCTGATGTCCTTTAATTTCTAATGTTTTCTAAGTACTGCTTAACTAGAGACTTACCACGTGCTGGTTTGTGTGTGTATGTGTAGGGGGGGTGGTTGTTTAATAGATCATAGCTTCCTGAGTCATGAAGCCCCAGCCAGAAATCATAGCTCTAACATTTGCTAGTTATGGGAATTTTGGCAAGTTATACAACCTCACATTGCTACATTGTTCCTTCTGTAAAATAGTGGAAATAATTCCTTTGCAGCCTTGTTGTGTGGCTTAAATAAGGTATACATCATGTAAAGTCCCTTGCTCTGATAAGTTCCTAGTTTATTTCTAACCTTTCCTTTCCTGGTTGTTCATTATGCTTTTATAAAATAAGTTTTTGTTTAAACAAGTGGTATTGGTTACATTACAAGCATTTTGTAAAATTAAATATCATTAAGTTTTTGCACAAATAGAACATTTCATCCAGAGAGAGTTGGGGTCGAGTGTCTAAAACAACTGCAAATAAGGTTTGTCATGGTAAATCAAATTACTTTCCTGTTCTGCCTTTTTACTTCAGTGACTTTTTCCCCACTTTTACATAACATATTTTAGTTAGTTGTTCTTTTTTTTTAATATTCAAACTTCATCACCACTCCTCCAATTCTGTTAGAGACTGAGCTGTTTGTAGATGGGACATCATTAAATGGCCTAGGAGGTCTGTACAGAGTGCTCTGTATTTATTAACAGAGGACTGAATTGCTGACGTTACGATGAATATGGCATATGTAAGTTACAATTATAATCTTGTTTTGATGGTTTCTAATGGAACATAATTAAATATTGCTCACTTAGTGTTTGATGTTAATTATATTCCCTTTTGCTAGAGGCTACTCAGTTTCTCCAAATGCCCAAAGACAGTATCTGGGTAAAAACTAAATAGATTAATTGGAAGCAGTAGATATCTATGTTTATCTACTTTAGGGAATTCATTTTGATGCTATCGATAGGAGTTAATAAATCCTGAAGTTTGGCTTTCTAAGAGCTAAAATCTCCAAGTAGTCAAGTAATGTGATAATCATGGTTTCGTCAGCACATTAAATTATTTGTTCTAATTCCAGCTGTGATAATTATGTATTATATTGTTCAAGGGTACATTTCCTTGCTTACAGGAGAAAAGGGTTCCCTTTTGAAACTGTACAACAGTGGGAAATAGCTAAATCTCCTTTGTTG
>NW_012136192.1:3836086-3842758 GCF_000956105.1 Propithecus coquereli
TTGACATGGAGCAATTTCTGCTAGTTATTATTTGAATAAGCAATATAAAACACAAATAGTTGTTTATAATATTCTGCTTATGATAAATTCTAAAAGAAATGTGCATATTTTACAGATATAATTCCATTTTTATACATAGGTATGAATATTTGCAAAATGTATAATGTTAGGCCATATTTATATACGATTAAATGAACTGGAAGCAAAGTGTGGAAGAATGCAAGGATGGATACCAGATTTTTGAAGTGAATAACCAGTAAGTTGTGGGGGAAGCTGGAAGTTGGTGAAAGAGAGGAGAAAAGGGAAGTGAGAGATAAATAGAGAAAAAAAAAAAAACTACAGCAATAAGATTTAAAAAAGCATTTGCTACTATTTGTGTAAATACTGCATATATAATTGCATATGTATTTGTAAAAATTAGAAAAAAGAATTAACCAATATCTACCGACTTGGGGTTAATATGATATATTACCTAGTTAATAATAACAAGCTGCTCAAAATTCAAGATAATAGCTCTCTCTTGGGGGAGGTATGATTTTGGGTGTGGATAAGAGGCGGGAAATGCAATGAAAAAGAACATCTAAATTCACCAAAGCTATTAACAGTGTTATAACATTGTTAATTCTTATACCTTATAAATGCTATACACTGGTGTGTGTATGTGAAATACAACATAATATTATTAATAGAATACATTCTTACATGTAATTTAAAAGCAAGCAATTAAATAATGTGTCTATCATGATTCCTTTTTAAAAAGATAGAAACTTCTTAAAACACACACACATAAATAGTCAGAAGCTACATGTATTGCAAGTTTCTATTAATATGCAATGAAAACACAAAAAGGTTGTAGAATGCTTCTACCAAGGCATTAAAAACTGAATGGAGTTTGGGAAGGAGGTGGACTGAGATTTAGTGATGGATGGGAAAATTTTGTTGTTGTTTTGCCTTATACACATTTCTTTTATGTTATCTTCTTTGTATAACATCTCTTTCAATTTGGAAAAAGAAAACTGCATGGGAGAAAAAGAAAACATGTAATTATAAATATAAAAACGTAATTGGGAAGGTAAGATTGATATACTCTTGGCTAAAATTATTTTTCACTCTTTAAAGTCAGCTCAGAAGTCCCCTCTTTCTAACAACCTTCCTTATACTTTTTCTCTTTTATCTCAGATCGGTATAGATTCTCCTTTGTCACTCATTGCACCTGACCATGACAATTATAATAATTATTGGAATTATAATTGTCTATTTTCTTATCTGTTTGCTTCACAAGAGTTGGAATGCCAATGTTTTTAATCTTATTATTCCTAGTGTCTAGCATATTTTAAGAGTTCCTGTAGGAACACAATAATTTCCTGTAGACTCTTTTACATTTTTACTATTTTATTTTAGTGAATTATCAAAATAAACATGATGGACTTAAAGAATCCCATAAATATATCTAAAAACTTGAAGAATCTCAAATCCAAGAATTATATATACTAATGTGTGTCACTGTGAACAATTAAACATGAAGTAAGTGCCAAGTTCAGAGATAGGGTTTTTATATTCACAGGAAACAAGACATCTTAAAAAAATAATTGAATATATATGTGAGTTTTCAAAAGCTGAGGCCAAGGTGTGGTAAATTGTTTCATTGTTTCAAGTATTTGCTGTCCACCTGTGAGAAGGATTTACATCTCCATCCCATTGACATCAAGCTTAGATTTACATGCAGTTTTGGATAGAGTGTTAATTGGTGCAATCGTTTTGGAAAATTGTATCTCAATAACCTCTAAAGCTGAACATATGCATATGCTATGATTTAAGATTTTTATGCTTAGGAATATTCTAGTATCTTTAGAAAAATATATATTCATTGACAGACATACATAAAAATAATTATAGCAGCATAATAATAGCCCAAACTGAAAACAACCTAAATTTTCATCAACGGTAGAATAGATAAACCAAATTCATGCAATGGAATACCCTATTAGCACTGGAATGAATAAAATATTTCTAGATATAATGATATAGATGAATATCACAAACATAATACTAAATGCAAACATCCAGTCACAAAAAAGAGTTCATGCTGAATCGTTCCAACTTTATATTTGTAAGGCTCAAAAACAGGGAGAACTGATCTATTGTGATGTAAATCAAAATAGTTGGAGAAAAGGAGTGACTAGGATAGAGTGGGGCATCATTTCTGAAGCATTGAGATTTTCCATTTCTTGATCTGCATGATGGTCACACATGTGTGTTCACTTTGTGAAAATCCATCCAACTGTACTCTGATGATTTGTGCACTTTTCTGTAGGTATACTTTACTTCATTAAACTTTTTAATATAAAATGTTTTTAAATGTAAAATAGAATATTAATACTTTGAGAATATGTGTGTTGCAACTAATAGTATTGACTGAAAAATATAAATAAATCAGTGGGTTTGCTATTTTCTATACCGATTTAACTCTATCCCATCTACAAACAACATCTCTAAAGCTGACCTATTAACCAATGGAATACATTTAGAAGATACAAAGTAAGACTGATGAACCAGTATTAAAAGTTAAAATACATTAATATCACCACTATTAGGAAAAAAACCATAAAAATAGACCCTGATGAACATTATAGTAAGCTATATATGCAGAGAATATGTGAATATGTATCGTAACGTACACAGACTTTATAAAAATACTTCTCAGATATGTAAATTTAATGTCATTACTAAAATATTACTATTATTAAAACAATAATTCCAGCAAACATTTATGTGATTACTATATGCCACATGCTTTTCTAGATTGTTATTATATTATTCTACTCAGGGTACCATTATTATCTCGATTGGGCAGATAAGGAAACTGAGGCAAAGACAAATTAACTAACCTGATAAAGATCATGGAACTAGAAAATATTTGAACTCAGGATTTAGTTCAGGCAGTATCAGAGTCTGTGTTTCATTATTTCTAAACAGGAGAAATAATTTTTAAAAGATAAAGATACTCTTTTGCTTTCCTCCATTCATAAATAATAAACATAAATATACAAAAATCATGTTAAACATGTCTACATACATTTCAAAATATTTCAGAGTATATTTGTAATTTATGTTAATTTAAAAAATCTTTCACTTTACCAATTGAATAATTAAACACAGAGTTCTTTAGTTGGAAATGATTTTACGAAGTCCTTTTATACAAACTTCTACTCAAACTCAGATTTCCTTCCAGGACCTCCCTGATATTATTCAGTTACTACTCAAAGAGATTCAGTGACAGGAACAGGTCGTGTCCCCCTGTGTTTAGTGTCATCTTTGTATTCCAATAATTTCTGGAAATGAAAAGGTACTTTATAAAAAAGTTTACTGGGAAAAGAAATGTTTTAAAAAATATGTTTACAATGGCACTTTAACCTATCTATTCTTAGTTCTATGTATGCATTAGCTTTAACCCTTTAAATGTGGTACTTTCTAGTCTTTAAAGCACAGATATCGGACGAAAGTGAGCCTCTGACAATAGCCCATGTTTCAGGCTGTCCATTCATCTTACCCTTTACTCCTTGTTCTTCTCTCTTTTCCTCTTTGGACCCTTGATTCTGTGCCTCAGCTTCTGATATCTGCCACAAGCCTAGTGTGGAAAGGTGACTGGACACTTTAGAACTCCAGTCAATAACTGATTTCTACATGGCAGATCTTGAGTTAATTATATGCTGCTCATGCTAAGTGTTTCTAGACTACATTTCCTCAGGCTGTTGAAATACATATTACAGTTTTCAGACACGTGTCCATGAAGATCACTCTTTCCTGAATATGCTCTACTTTTCCAGTGACCTTCAAATTCAGACCAATTCATAACTCGGTTTTCTCTGCATGTCCTCAGCAGTGCAGGGAGTATTGGTGGCCCCCCTCTTCCTCAGCAACTTAATTGATATTATAAGGGACCCTCTTTCACTGTTGTCACATACTGAGTGTGCTGTTAATTTTATGACCACATTTTATTGGTTTATTTTGTCTTTTTACCTCCTTTAAACCAGATATATTGCAGCCCTTTCCTAATCAGTTGAATATTTGTGAAGAACCACCACAAAGTATTTTATGCTATGTTATTTGAAATACTTTCTTAAGTTATACTAGATGATAAATATTGAGATCTCTGATTGTCACTATATGTTTTGGGTATTCCTCATACTTACACAGCATCTGTTAATTTAATACACTTGCCTTCTGTGTTCCCTCATGTCACTGATAAGCAAGTTGACTGGGATGCAAATAAAACACTCACTGAAGGTGATTGTTTAGCCTGCTTACTGGTAATGTCATTTCTTCTATTCATTTATTCATACATTCATTTATTCATTCCATATTCAGTTCTTGAAAGCCAGTTATGTATCAGAGATTGTGTTATGTGGTAGGGACATAAAGAAATAGAAGATAAGTCTCATTTCTCTAAGGAATTCACAAATGGATGAGATGCAAACAAAAACAAAATATTACTATAGAGGGATAGAGAGTACCTAGGAGAGTATAAAGGAGACATTACTTAAAGCTTTGTTTTCTCTTTTCAGTGACACAGAGCCTAACACATAGAAAGCACTAAATGCATATTTTATAAATTAAAATCTATTGTCCTCCATAATAAACAACATATTATTTAATTAGATATTTTCTTCTTTAGTATCAACTTTAAAGCCTTCATATCTTTTGAGCAATGTCATGCACAGATTCCTAGCAGCTCTGGTGAAGTGTGTACTATCGCTTTGCCAAAAACTGCTGTAATAATATCATAAACTATGGTCCAGTAAACCAAAAATCAGTTTTTCAACACCATCTGTGTGCTCAAGGTGTTTACGTTCAATTTCCTCCTTTCTTTTCCAAAGTCACAACATTTAACTGGAAAAAGACATAAAAATACCACCTGTGCTCCAAGATCTTTAAATTTCTATTCCATACTTCAAAATGATAAAGGATACATTCCAGGAAATCATTTTACTTTTTCTTTCCCTGTAATAATTTTTTTACACTTTGTATCTGTCAAGACTTTTTAACCACAAGCAATAGAAATCAACTTTGGCTGATTTAAGAATAAAATGAATTCCTTTATATGATAGTGGGTATATAATAAAACTGAGAGAGGAAAGCATCAGAACCAAGCTTTGCAAATGGGTAAAAACAACAGAGGCCAGGTAGCAACCAGAACCACAGCTGAAATAGTGCTACAAAAGCAGTAGAGTGAGGGTACCACTGTCATCCCTGCTAAACAAGGCACCATAATGCTTTCACCATTTCCACTGGATACTTGACTCTGTTGGTGTGCTTTGCCACTGCTGCCCCTAGAAGCTCAGTATACTGCTGCTGTCACTTACCTCCAAAACCCATGCTAGGATGGACACTTCTGATTGGCCAAACCTGAATCACTTGCCTATGTCCTAGTGGCAAGAGGCTGGGTTAAATGTAGGCTCTTCCACTCACAAAGGATTCTTCAAACATGGAGAGGGATTCAGTGCTGGATATCCCAAGAGGGTTGGGGTTGGGGGGAAAAGAGAATTGTCTATTACATACATGTTCTAAGTAAAATATATGATAGAGAAGAGGAAGATTAAAAATTTTGGCAAAACATTTGAGAATAGAACATTCCAGAACAAAAGCATACTTCCTCCTAAGGCTGGATAGCAATACAAACAACACTGTATATAGACTCTCTCTTTAATGGAGGTTCCTACACATCTTTGTACATGTAACATTTCCTTGAACCTCATAATTCTTGTGTATATTCCATATGTTGCAGAAAGCTGCGAAACCTTCTCTAGGAAGAGTCACGTACTTGTCTTACAAGTAAATATTCCATATTCACTGTAGAAAATAATGAAGACACAATTTTGCAAAGAGGGGGACCAAATTATATATGATATCACCACACCCAAACAACTATGGGTACAGGTTAATGGCTCTCCTTCTAGATATATATTTCCATTTGCATATCGTGCCTCTATAGTCATAATACCAAAAGTATGTGCAAATGTGTGTGTATTTATGGCTTATATTGTCATTCTATTTACTGATTTTTATCCTGATTTCCTAAATTAGAATTTATTAACTGAGAAAACAGATTCAATCTCAGAATTTCTGTATTACTCCCATAGGAATAGATTCTTTCTTCTTTTCTTTATGTTTTCACTTTTTTCAAAAAATAATTGCCTACTCTTGAAACATTTTCATTTGATTCTGCCTCCTCAGGAAAATAAATTCTTTCTATACTTTCATCTTGTATGGCTTTTGCATACTGTCTCTGGACATTTTTATCTTCTTGTGAGGTATTACTCAAATCAGGTAAGAAAACCAGTTGACATTTTGACATGATTGGTGAGTTCCTCAGGCGAGATGACAAATATAACACATACCCTGCAGGTCGTTGAAACATTTCCTTTGGTGTTGGTACCTCCAGGGTTTCAAGATGGACTCTGGACCTTCTTGTTAATCAGCAGCATCCTCTTCCTAATCACCACTGCAGGGAGTATCTAGCTTTTGACACTCCAAACCATTTTGAGTGTCAGCTGTCCAGACAATATGGAAAATGCTGCTTTGCCTTCCCTTCTCCACTCCTCTCTCGCTGGTCTCCATTAATAAGGGTCAGCTGATTTCCCTATAGGAGAAGAGAGTGAGTGTGTTAAGAAA
>NW_012136192.1:3843916-3847025 GCF_000956105.1 Propithecus coquereli
TGGTCTCTCTTGTCATGCAAATACTTCACTCTTGTATATAGGGAAGGTAGTATTATTGTTATTATTAGTAGTATCATCATCATCATCCCCATCTTGTATATGAATAGGTCAAAACTCTAATCACCTTAAAGACTGTCTTGATATCACACAAGAGATTGAATTCCAAAGTGTGTCTTTGCTGACACCAGTGGTCATGCTTTTCTCATGAAGGTGGATATCTCCACAAAGGAGTGTGTGATTAAAATATCAACTATCTTTGTTCACCTTTTATATTTGCTAAAGGATGATAGATACAGATATAGATAAATAGATATGTGTGTATGCTGTATTCATGATACTTTGTTCATTGTTTAAAATAACTTTTAAAAAATGACATGGATCTGTGAACCACAAGTGCTCATCTATTATCTTCATTCACATGCCTTTATTTTTGGAATTTACTGTCTTAAAATAACTCAAGTAAAGCCAATAGCGATCATTCTTTCCTTTAGCTAATAATGTTTAAGTGACTAATATGTCTTGAATTCTGTGCTAGGAACTTAGAACTTAAAGATAAATAAGACAAGATTCCTGACTCTGAGGACTCAGTCATGTGAACTACTATAATTTTGGTTATTTCCTTGTGCCATACCATATATGTACACATTCAATTATCAGAGTAAATTCTGCCTGTGGGAGACATAAAATTTCCTTATAAATATGCTATCAGAGCTAAGTCTGGATAAACAGGCACTCCCTGTGGGAACAGGTCCATATGTTTCGTCAGATTCTCATAAGTGTCCATAAACAAAAGGATTTTAGGACATGCTGATTTTTGAATAAAGAGAAGGAATGGAAGTGCTAAGATTAATTGAATAGATTGAGCCTAGGCAGCTAGTGGTTTATTTCCCCTATGACAAAGTTTAGACTTTATCCTGCATGCAGTTAGGAATAATCAGTGTGTTTTTAAACAAAATGACATGATTGAGTTTGTGTTTTAGAAAGATTGCTTCTTAACAGTAGCATATCAGAAAAAAATCCAAATTTTATACTGCATATATCTTAGAACATACCCATTTAGTTATTCCTTTTCACCAAAAATATGTCTAGAGATGAGATTCTGTCCTGTGGCCTTCTGATTTCAAGCACCAAAGGAGGCAAGAAAAGCTTCAACTTTCTCTTCTGCACCCCTTTTCATAAAACAATTTCTTCTATAAAATTTGCGCTCAGTCAAAAGGCTGCACTTAAGGACCTAGAAGGCCACATGTGGCCTTAAGGTCGCAGGTTCCCCATCCCTGTATATCATGGCACTGCACAATCACAAATAGATACTTATCAGAATGTGATGTATGACTCATAGCATTAAATTGGGATCACTGATTGTATTCTCTTTCTCTGCTGCACAAAACAGAAAATAATTAACACAGTTAGTCATGATAGGTTGAATCACTTTACAGGAAAGCTTTCTTTGCCTCATTTAATCCCAGTTAGATATCTCCGCTCTGTGTGTTTCTAACAACAGATTAATTCTTGCTTCCCTAAGTTTGATTAATGGGAAACTGCTTGCTTAGCCATTATTAGTTCCATCTAGATTTCTTTATTTAGTACATATATGTAAAAGTAAATGCAATTACATTTTTAACCAAAATTTATATTAAGAATGTATAAAATATAAAATACTTCCAGGGGATATGTACTAACATTTTTTTAGGTCTTCCTTAGTGTAAGACAAATTAAGTATATTACCTTATTTAAAGGAAAAAGCAGAAGCAATAGATGGGTGCTTTGGAATAACAATCTTCATATAAAATTAGAAGGCTTTCATTAAGACACATAAAACATAATCATTGTATTCTCCCTTCCTTTCACAAAAAAATTGTAATCTGGTTCAAGAGAACACAATATAAATTTATGTCTTTCTAATTTCCAGGTGGTGCCTGGGGAAGTTAAATCAAGAGGGTTAGAATAATATCAAAATTCACCTCTGAATCACAACAAGTATACTACTGAAGAAACTATTATCCTCCTAATTCCACCCTTTTCCTGGAGCACCCCTCAGTGGATTACACGTGCTCTTGATGGCCATGAGCATCATCTATAGCTATTCATGGTCTATTCCTCCATCTTTGGACCTCTGTATGGTTTTCCTGATGTTATTCCCAAAGCCATGGACTGACCATGAGCCATCTATATCATTATGCTGATTGCTTAATACCTTTGAAGACATCATCATTCTTGACATGGTCACTGTAATGGCACTCTGTTCTGATTATCCCCCGTGTTTCTGTTGCTGATTCAGAAGCCAGTCAGTATCATAGATGTCACAACTCCCTTGGCAAGTCTCTAAGAGAGAAGACTTTTCTTCTTAATTTCAGGTGGTACCATAATATTTGTTTCTTTTAAGTGACTGTCTCTTTAATTTTCACAGAACCTCATTCCTTCTGATGTCACTTATGCTGAGTGACAACTGAATAGTGCAGTGATCAGTGTTTTTTGACTGAAATCCTTACCAAAGTGGCAGAACTGTCTCCCAAAGGAGAGTAGGATATTTATTCCCCAAACCTTATCTGCCTGAAACATCCTACCTCTGATTCAAGAATATTATAACCATGGATTTCAGCTCTAATGTGTGCATTTTATTTTTTTCATTTTATTTTGCTTCTTTTTCATTGGACATTGGTCTTTTCTGCAGATACAACCACTGGTGGCTGGCCCAAGTTACCTAACTCAGCACTCGAGCCAAGGTGTGCTGCAACCTTCACATCACAAAGATGTCAAGACCAAATAAGACAATAACTAACACGTTGCTACAATGTTCCTGCCAGATGGATGGAAGAGGCATTGGCTGTATGGGTCCTAAGGTAGGACATTTATTAAGCTTGATTTAATAGCTAATATTTAATAAAATGAAAACAATCTCAACAGAGTTGAAGGTTGGATAAGGTTTAGAATGGGTAGAGAGTATTTCTTGTGTGGTGCAGAGCACTAATGTAAACAAATGTAGGAATGTCAGATACTAAGAAATAATCTTACTGGCTTGAGCAAAGGATTCATTTAGGGGACATTAAAACTGTTTAATGTTATGTTGGCTCTAAGTATATAAAAGTTGTGTACTTATGATTTGAATCAC
>NW_012136192.1:3850076-3851579 GCF_000956105.1 Propithecus coquereli
CTAAAAAGTCTTTGTGTTTCATGTACCTTCCTTTTCTCTAAATTTAAGTCTAGCCTGTGATTTCTCATAGAACTTTTCTTAATAGGAGTTTATTTATTGTTACCAACAATTCAATATCGTGTTAGTTGATTTCTTCTGCTATATATATTGGTTGGAAAAGATTATTTTAGATTATATGTAATTTGGCTATTAAAAGGAAGAGTTATGACTACTTTCTTAGTGAGAAAAACTTTAAGTGACTATCAGAGCTATTTTTTTTTTTTTTTAGAATTTGTTTTATGTCAGTGCAAACCACATGTAGCAACAGGTATTTCTTAAGATGAATGATTAATAGTAGTTTTACACTTTCCAAGACGTGAAACTTAGTCACGTTTACGATCTGGAAATAATCTGGTAATATGAAAGTTCACAAATCTCCTGTTGGGCCCCACTGTATCTTGGAATTGATGTGACATGTTTTTTTGAATGCGAATATGGCAATCATTTAAAGCAATAATAAATTATAGATTCAGAGTTAATATATGGGGAAAATATCAATTTTTCTATGAGTATTTAAGGCAATCTGGTACAAAAGTTCTTTAAATATAATACTAAGACTTGAGCTCTTGCCAAATGAGAGCAAATTTAGCTTAGTTTGAATAAATGTTACCTAATGGTTATTTAATTATGAAGGAGATAAAAAAAAAAACAAGGGATCACAAACTTCTTGGTGAGTTGAGGGAAATAAGCTAGTTAAAATCATGTATGTAATGGAAAGAATATCTTCTGAACAGTTTCATTAGATAATCCATAGCAATTCATGCAGAATGTTCTATGTTATCTGCACTTTCTGTATTCAGGTGCCTTGTGATTTCCATTCTATGTGGCAATGTGTTATGGATGCTTATGAATGAGCACTGTGTGAGACATTGTATTAAATATGTCTAATAAATATGAATTCTGCTTTCTCAAGGCCCATAATAAAAATAGCTGTCATTTATGTGCACATCCACACAAGAGTAAATGATTACAGCCAGATATAGAGATGCTCGATTCTCAGAAAGGCCAACTGCAGATAGGTAGGAATTGTTCTGCTCTCTCTTCTTTTCTCACCTCTGAAGGATTAGAGAAAACTTTCTCTGGTTTTGAAATACACCTGAAATAAAGAAATGTGGTTTGAATTGCTTTTACACTTCCCCCGAATTGATTAACAAAAGGAGAGAAATCCTACAATTTAGGCAGAAAAATGAATGTAAATGTCTTACCCTGGAGGCAATAGTTTAGTTGGTAATAGTTGCTTATGCTATTTATTTTGCTGAGAGTTGCTTCTGTAATAATCTGGAAACCTACCCCTACTAGGAGAAAAAAGCCTGTAAAGCTGCCATTGGTTGTGAATTAGGTTGTAGGGGCATTAATCTTATTAAATACCAAGAAATATTTTGAGTTAATATTAGAAATTCAACATATCAACATTCCTAGTTTGTCTGGGAAAGACTATTCGATTTGGGATAGCCCAAAAGCTAC
>NW_012136192.1:3851629-3853230 GCF_000956105.1 Propithecus coquereli
AGTGTCATTTATGTATTCATTCATTAATTTGAAAAATATTTACAGAACACCTATTACTATCTATCTACTGAGGATAGAAACATAAAGATGCATGTTTATCAGCACATATTTTTTAAACTGAATATTAATTTTAAACATCACATTGGGTATATGAATAGCATTTATTAATACTGTTTCAAGGTAAGATACATACATAAATCTCTCCATGAATTCCTGCTTTCTCCATTGATTCAAAGGCAAACTTTCATTAATGATGCATAAAGGAACTGTATAGCATAGTGATATGTATGTTAATTCTTTTTCTTGGTAGTTAAGTTTGACAACTTCAATGGTCATCATGGAATGACTTTTCTTTCATCTTTCAAATGAATTGAACTACTGATAGATATGTCCAGGATTACTCCTTTTCTTTATTCATCACGCTTTCCAGATGTTTAGACTATCTGACAGTTTTACCTAGACAACTTTCTGACTTCATACTCTGAATCTATTTTTAAAACAGAAATGAATATTCATTGAATGAGATAAGAGTAAATAGCATAATGTCCTTATTATATAGTAAAATCTCAAATATAGTATAGTTCATGGACTGCTTCCCATAACCCAGTTATCTGGGCAAGGGGAAGGGGAGGATGGGGCAGGAATAATTCTTATATTATAATTGAGCAGATTCAGCTCAGCTAGGCTATGAAATTCCTTGGGTCATAAAGTACAAACTGGAAGAGCCAAAATTTAAACCCTAGACTATATCTTTTGAAAAATCCATTCTTTCTCTAATATGTAATGTTAGTTGTAATTGGGTACTTGATAGTAAAACAAAATGTCCTTTGTGAACTAAAATAGGGCAAAACTACCCTACATAATTCTCACAACATTTTAATATCAAGAATCACCTTCTTGGAATTTGAGGATATGTGTCAAAAGTTTTTCAAACATACATTTCTTTCGACATGGCAATTATTTTGGTAAAAATAATAATTAGTTATAACCATGAATGTTTGGCCACAGCTACCTCAGACTTGTCCAAAACACTCATATCTGGCATTTGTTTCTCCTCGGGGACTCAGCATTTCCATTTCCATTACGGCATCTCAACACACTCACCCTGTCCAAGTGGCAAGTTACGTTTAGTGTCTTTCTCTTGACCTTTTTGGGGGCTTGACTCACCAGCAAGTGCACACTGGAGCAGCTTTGCCAAGAAGAGTTGTGTACTAGAAGTGAGGTTGGAATGGTGTGGTTAAAATGCAGATCTGATGCTACTCTTCTGCCTAAAACTTTTCAGTGACTACTAGTCGATCAAAATCCTTACTTACCTGGACCTACCTACCTCTCTAGCCCCGTGGAATACTTTTTTCTCTCTTGCACTTTGAGCTCCAGCTATCCTGCACTTTCAGTTCTTAAAACGTACTAATGTTCCTTCCAAACTCAGAATATTTATAAATGCTGTCTCTTCTGCCTTAGAAAAGCTCCATCATTCTCCTTTACCTTGTCAATACTTACTCATTCTTCAATTCTCAATTCAGTAGCTAATTCCTATAGGGGAAGTGCTTCTTAAACCTCAGATTAGGTTCCTCAGTTTTAGTAAACAAAATACAGGGTGA
>NW_012136192.1:3864675-3866675 GCF_000956105.1 Propithecus coquereli
GAATCTACAATTCTTAGAGTCAGGCTTTGCCCTTGGTGAATTAAACATCATAGAGTTGTACTGTGAAGCTCTCTGGAAGGTAACTTCTAGCCTTCTGTTTCCATGCCTGTATTCTCTTTCTAACTTCAACATTTACCTCATATATAAAATATACAAGGACACTAAACTATAAATAAAGAAACCTAGATTTTAGTCCTGCCATTGTTATCAAGTAACTGAATGACATTGATAACTTCCATTTACCACTGAGGTTTCCGTCTCCGCATATGGATCACACATGTACAGAACTACATAATCTGAAGATCTCTTTCTTTGAATTCTAAAAATTTATGATGCTATGCTTTATTGGGTAAGATAACTCCCAAGCATGGCATAGAATTCAAACAAACTAGCAGTGCTTAGAATAAAATCTGAGTTCCTAACATCCATTACTGAAACAAGTATATGCTGCTCCTTTGTTCAATGATCAGAATAAAATACTAAAGATGACATGCAAGTTTACTTTCATAGTGAATGACAGCTTATACTACTGTTCTCTTGCATTTATTGCTTGTGTATTCAAGATCATAACATCATTCAAGCAAGCAGTATTTATCATAGCAACTTTGATATTTGGATATTAAAAAGCAGTTAGCATGTGTCTTTTTAATTCTCTACTATATATCTTTAATCTTTTTGAAACAGGAAAAATATATTATACTTCTTAGCACCCAGTAAAGTACTTTACATCCAAAAAAAGGAGTTAGTACCCAAAATAACGGAACTGATGGAGTCAGAGAGGTGCAAAAAGAAGCTGACCCAGTTACACCGTATGAACATGAAGGTAGGCAAGGATATAAGTCACAATTTTCAAAGGACATAGGAATTGTCAGTCTAATTCAACAAAAGGTCATCATAAAAAGAAGTTGTGGACTATTGCCAGGTTAGTAGAGCACTGACAGAGCATTATGGAGTTAGCAGTAATTAGAAGTCCAAGCTGACAGGGGTTCTTCATTCAGGGGATCTTAGTGGAGATCAGCCCTTTCACATTGTGCTCTGGGAGAAGTAATTTTATGGGCCAAAATTGATCCCCTGCTGTATGATACTATAAAGGTGGATATGGGCCATTTATGCATTTGTCAAAATTTACAGAATCTTTAAAACCGAGAGTGAATGCTAATTTGATAACTTTGAGTGATGATGATGTGTCAATCAAGGTAGGCTCATCATTGTAACAGATGTACCACCCTGGTGCAGGATTTTTATAGTGGGGGAGGCTGTCCATGTGTGGGGGCCAGGAGTCATCTGGGAAATCTCTGTCACCTCTGCCAAATTTTGCAATGAACCTAAAACTTCTCTAAAAATAAAGTCTATTTAGCAAAGATGAATAGCTTATCCTTTATATTCCAACAATTCGGGAAAAGTTGGAGGAAAACTTAGGCATCTGGCAATTAATTCTGGTTTCCAGATATAATTGTAACAAAGGAGACCTGGGAAGCAGCACAAAGGAATGTAGTCACAACTAGATCATGGACTCCTGAGTTGTGAAACTCTGTAACTGTGCATCAGTGATAGGTCATGGGTTTCTTATCTGAATTGAGATTAAATTAAGAACATGAGCTTCAGATAAAGGATATACATTGGGTTAATAAAAATTCAGTAGGCCCTGCTACTAAAAGAGGCTAAAGGCAGAGCTGTGTAAATGAGAATGTCACTAACTCTTCACCCTTCTCAGGAAGAGAATTAAGAAGCATAAGCTAACCGGTGTGGCAACAACAGTATATGTATTAGCGTTTAGAAAATAAAGCCTATTTTAATATGAAAAATAATGAATGAAAATATACCATATGCAACTTTAGAGTATTAGTATAATAACAGTTGGAAAACCGCACTTTTTTTTGTTTGCTTTATTTTGCTTTGTTTAGGGAGCAGAGGAACTGAATGACTTTTTGAAGTGTAGCTAGAAATACATAACTTTTATACTTTAGCAAAAATTTCCTGTTTCTCTTTTGATGTTGCTG
>NW_012136192.1:3866725-3868080 GCF_000956105.1 Propithecus coquereli
CTTTTGTATTTTTATGTCTACCAAAGACTTTCAGATATTTTGTACAAGGTCTTAACTCTGATACTTTTTACATATACTGTGGGTAGCAGTTTGAATAAAAGTTCATAACTAAAGAAAATTGCTTTTCTTAAACTATCTCATACCACTTGTTCTTAGAATCAAGAACTATAACATTTTATAATTACATTTAAGATCCTTATCTATTTTGATGCACTAGGTAGCTAGCTAGATAGAAAGATTGACAGGCAGACAGACAGACAAACATGAAGGCACACGAGTGAAATAACAGGTCATCTGGCATTTAGTTAATTGTGTCTATGGACACCCTGTCTGAGTAGGACACAGAGAAAAGTTTTGTAAAGACAAAGAGTCAGGAGGTAGCTCACTGTCTGCAGATAAACTGCAAATCGTTGGTATTAATGCTGTTCAAATGGATATTAAATTTTTTGATTGATAAGGAAGGCCCAGCCTGAGATAGTCATACACGAGGCTAAAGCATCTGAAATCTTCTTTAGCTAATAGAAGGGTGAAAGGGGGAGATGCTACTAAAGAATTTTAAATAGGTAATTGATTTGGGCAAACATGCATTAAAAAGAAACATGGTGGCAGCAGTGTGGAAGACAAAATGGATCTAGTCAGAGAGTTAGGGAGTGAAGGTAGAGAGTGAGCCAGAGACCAACATCGTGGAATTACTGTTCATTTCTTGGCAGTGTATTATAGTTTTAGACAAAACGTTTAAAAAGGCGCACCCAGACTCTTACATGAGCTAGGATATGTGAAACTGTCAGGGTCTCTGCTGGGAGACCACTAATATAGAGAAGCTACCTTTTAACAATAATATTTGGGGCATTTATTAAATAAGTGGCTAGGTTTAGATTCAAGAAAATTTTGTTTCATTTAGAATCTGTTCTACACATGCAATTTTTAGTTGTACCCACAATTTTACATAGGGTGTGACTACTCAACAGACAGTGTTGCTCAGACAGTGTTGGCACTCGTCGTTGGCTGTAGGGGCAAATTGGGAAGCATGCCATGCTAATTGGTGTGTTTCCATTCTTAATGAAAGCTTGGCACATCTGCTGCTATGGTGTGCCTTGACAGAAACAATCTTCGTCATTTGGTACCATCATGCATTAGGGCTTCAGGAGGGAGAAATAACCAAATAGTTATCAGTTAACTAAACTAACCACCCTTTAAAAAAAAAATTGAAGTGATGGTATAATACAATTGTGCCCTTATCTATAAATCTGAACTTATTTTTAACAAAATCCTGCCTGTATGTGCACTGCTAAGACTTCCATTCTCATTGTAATTGGTTAAGTAAATTTTATATATACACACACATATGTCTACGT
>NW_012136192.1:3879855-3881925 GCF_000956105.1 Propithecus coquereli
TATATACACACAAAGTTATCAAGATTGCAGAATGATATTAAACTTCTTAACAACAATATAAAACGGTAGTAAAAATGGAACAAAATCTTCTTAAATGTGAGGAAAATTTATTTACAATTTTGAATGGTATATTTAATCTTAAGTGCAATCTGAGGGCTAAATAAGTATATTTCATACATATAAATTCTCAGCAGTTTGTCTTCTCGGATTTCCCACCCTGGGCTCCACATTGTTCCTATGCATTTCATTGGATTTGGGGAAATATCTCTATGTAAATGCCAACAAAATTTCATCCCACAGATCTTCCTTTCCTTCTTCCTTGCTTCTTTTATCCCTCTCTCCTTCCCTTTCCTTCCCTTCTTCCTTCCTTCCTTCATAACTATTTTTGAGCAACCAAGTGTTAGGAACACCTTGGTCAACAAAATAAAGCCTAGATGGGAGAAGACTATGAATTAGTAAACAAATAAATATATACATAAAGCTTGAAAAAATGAGGAAAACAATAAGTACAGTCTGCACAGACCAAATTTCAATCTCTTCTAGAGATTGTTTTTGAAACTCTAATGCCTAGTAAAATGTTTTCCACACAGTAAGCGCTCAGTAAAATTTCAGTGAACTACGTACATGTTTTTTCCTAATAATCAAAACCTATTTGTTTTGCATGAGAACCTTGTGAAAACAATCTAGATAGTTTGTGTGCACATATCCAAGAGTTAAGTTTTTAATTTCTCTATATATTAGGCCTCATAACATCACTTTTAGCCTTTCATATTGTTGCTTGCAGAAAATAATTTTAGCACAATGCACAACAAAATTTAAAACAATTATCACTTTGCCATTTTTGCACCTGTTCAATGGAGATGAGGAGTGCAGATGATCTGAGTACCTCATTAATTCATAGAAAAGATTGCTTTCAACCTGTTTTGCAATTCCCCAACTCCATGAGCAAGCTGCAATCCAGCTATAAGATTCTGCAGAGCTGACAGTGTCATGCTCAGTTTAACAGTAGATAGATAAATGTGATTAAATAGTGTAGTGGTCTAAATGTAATTGCACTGTGGTGGGAAATGTGGTAGTAAAGGAGATTATCATTATTACATAATGTGCTAGCAATCTTTATGTACATTGTTTCTGTTTATACAATAGTCAAGCCTTAGCTGTCTGCATAGTTTAAATATACAGCTTCTAAGTCTTTTGTTTCCTCAGATTTAATTCACCTCTTCATCTAACATATATAAGGAACATAAACAGGAAAGATGTAGTTCTTAGGGTTAGCAATGGGAATCAACGAAGTCTTTAGGCTAATTAACTTTATCGGTAACTTTACTATTGATTTGGAAATGGCAATGAATTGTACCTAGTTAGCTTTGGATTTTGTGTTGTGTGTTCTTTGAAAATAGCAGAGAGGTTTGTGTCTAAACAAAGACATTTTTTAAAAATCAGGTGATTTGTAATTCATTTTGTAATTGTTTTAACAGCATAAGACTTTGAAAGAAAACTAAATTATATTGATGTATTTCCTTGTCAATGCCAAATATAAGCAAAAAATATTCAAATCGATTTTCATTATCTCTTGAAAATATCAGTAAATATTTGCTAATTTAAAATTCACAGTATTTTTCTTGAATTTGTATAAATTCTTTAATTTCTCCAAATATAAAATTTGATAAATGTGCATTATTCTCATGAAATGATAAAGCAGAATTTAATCATATTCTGTAATCTTTTTGTGATACATTGTTCCTCTCCCTTTCCCTGTATTCCCTTCAAATCCTGCTGTCCAGTTCTTCTGAACTACCCTCAGTTCTGCCAGTGATGCATGCTTTCTTTCACAAGAAGAGAAACTTTGTTCAAACTTCTGATTTCATATGTCTCATTTTAGCTTTCTGTAAGCCCCAGTAGCACACTAACTTCCCCTATGATAGTAACATATTTTAACTGCTTGTCTTTTTCTCTCACTAGGCTGAAAATTTCATGAAAGAAGCTATGTCTTGCCCATCCTTGTATTCTGAGCATATTAGCTTAAGTCCTGGCACACAGTAGGCTCTCAAAGTGCATTCATTGAACACA
>NW_012136192.1:3883395-3884623 GCF_000956105.1 Propithecus coquereli
CCAGAAGAATACAGAGAAATTGTTGCCAACTTTTTATTAACAGTTATTCATAAAGGGATGATTCAGTTATAGGGGAAATTCACTTTCTCTTTACCTAAATTTCTATAATGTTCACAATTTTTAATATATACCAAATTAAATTTATAGTTAGAATAAAATGAAAGGATTTATAAGAATATTATATAATGGTTTTTCTTCTCTTTTCAAATTTGCCTCAGGGTAACTTTAATGCTGTCCTCCTTACCAAGTCTGGTCTTTCAATAGAGTTTGTAATCTCATCCTATCCTGACTGCTCCAGAGCCTCACTTCCTCAATTACTTCATCATATGCCTTAATCTTTAGAGTTTCACCATGGCTTTCAACATCCTTAGGTTTTACAAAATAAGTACTTGGCAAAATAAAATGAAACAAACAACAAATAAATAAGTAAATGAATAAAAAAGCTCAAAACATACATTTTTCTATTTTCTTCTCCAGCAAAGTTCTAGAATGAGATATATCTACTTCATGAATATTCTTCCTCATCTACCTGTCATTCCTTCCATCATTGCTTCTATATTATTCACTCTAATCATAAAAATTATGAATATTTTTCTAATCATATAATTCAGAAGTTGGTAAACTATTTTCTAAAAGGCCAGACAGTAAATTGTTAGCCTTTGCCAGCCATACAGTCTCTGCCCCAACTAAATTCTGCTGTTATAGCACAAAAGCTTCCATAGACAAAATGCTTTTTAAAATTGACCATAGCTGTATTCCAGTAAAACTTTATTTATAAATACAGGCATCAGTCTAGATTTGGCCTGTGAGCTATAATTTGCAGGCTCTTGATGTAATCTAATATTTTATTTGTAATTATCATTCATCATTACTTTTCTAAAGCATTTGACACTGCCTTCTTCCTATTTTAAACTCTCCTGTCTGGGCAGAGACAATTTCAATTCACTAAATATTTCATGTCCTCTTATACATTTCCCAGTTACTCTTCCAGTTTAATTGGAACACATGACTCATTGTGGCCAATGGATTTGAGTGGAAATGATGTGTGTTCTTTCTTGCCTGACACAGCTAAAAACTAGGGTATGAATTTTCCATGTTCTTCCTCTCGTTTTTCTTCTTCTTCTTTTTTTTTTGAGACAGAGTCTCACTGTGTTGCCCCGGCTAGAGTGCCGTGGCGTCATCCTAGCTCACAGCAACCTCAAACTCCTGGGCTCAAGCGATCCTCCTG
>NW_012136192.1:3884673-3886948 GCF_000956105.1 Propithecus coquereli
GTGGAAAAGGAGCCCTTGGTTCCTTTTATAAGAAGAACAGGAGAGGTACATTATAATGATTTTTTTATATGGACACAGTCTGTTTTCAGATACAAGGGTAGGATTCTAGCTTCTGCTCTGCCACTAGTAGATAAAGATTTAAAAGCATCACCAGTCAATAAAGATTAAGGTTAAAGCCAAAACAAAAAGACTATAGCACCATGGTTCTGTTGTGAAACGTTTAGGCTGACTGCTTTCCTTACTTAGTCCATATTCAATGAGTCTCCCTAGACTTAACTGATTTTAGTTAATGCCTTAGATCATCATAACTGTGCATAACTGTATTTTCTTGTAGTTTCTTCAGGAGATGTACTTTATTTTTATTTTTACATCAAAATTACATATGTGCATCATTTAAAAGTGTGACTACCTATTCAAAACTGCTGAGAAGCCCATGTTGCTCTTCCTTATTAAAGGAAACAAATACATTGACTCTTTAAATGTTTATTTATTATTTGTTTCCATATTTCTAGTTAACAAGTTCATCAGAGGCTGGCTTATCCTAAAGGTAATGGAGCTTCGAGACCCCTCACTTGCATAGATCCCATAGAAGGCCTCTTTGTTTCTTATTCTAAGTAAATACTGACTTTTGAAGCTAATTTTTACTCACGTTATTGATTGTTTTTTAAAGACAGATTCTCAAGTATTGTAAGTTTAAGGCCTCATAAAACAGGATTCATTCTTGAATACTATCCTATGTCTTGATTTTTCAGTTTTAGATAGTATTCTGAATTTTTTCTTCTACTTTTTTTCCTTTTTTTACTCAGTTTATTAGTTTGATTATTTTGATGTTTCGCTTTGATGTTAGATTCTTTTCTAGATATCTGGGAACATGTGGCTGCTTGTTTATATTTAAGAGTGAGCCACTAAAAAGCTGACCTGGGTAGGGCTTGAACAGAATGGACATTATTTATAACTGATTTGGTTGGACTATTTCATTAGGAAACAATGCATGAACTTTTTTTATTATTATTAGATTGGTCTTAACTTCCAAATAAGAGAAAATAAATAGGTGATACCCTGAGAGCTAGGACTCTGTCACAAGTTGAACAGGATTTCCAAAATGACTGTGAAGAAAGACGCCAGGATCCCAGCTGTGCAGTGGGCCTGGGAAGTAACAGGGGAGGAATATCTCCAGAATGAAATAGTTCACAGGGCTCCAGCAAAGATGTCCACGAGAAGATGGGATTGAAGGTATGTGTGATATGTTAGAAAGGCTGGAAAGGTGATTTGTATAATGGGGGAAAATATTTGGAAATGTATTAGTCATAAGTAAATTTTAAAAAATTGTTTAACCAAACAAGCACACCAAAATTATGAAAATTAAGTGTAGGAAGTGAAGGCAGAATAAATATTTGTGCTTAAAAATAAAAAAAATACAGAATACTAGATGGCTCACCTATGAATAGCATTTTCAGAGCCAGAGCAATATGTGCATTAAATATTAATATAGCCAAAATTATCATATAACTTCATTGGGACAGGAGTTATTGGAAGGGTGTGTGTATGTGTGTCCATCTGTTCACTGAGAAGTGGAGGAATGGAGATAGTTAAAGAGAGATAAGTCTTCATACTCCTAAGGAGGAAGTGAGTAGGTAATTTCTAAAACAGAAAATGAAAATGAAGAGCAGCATATTAAGGAGAGACTCTTAGGTAAATAAAAAAAATATAGCTAAAAGCACTATAAGTAGTTACTTTGGGAATGTGAGAGATGGAGATGTGTGTAGGAGACAGCTCTTTTTCCTAATAAGCCTGCACTGTTTTAAATTGTATGCAAGTATAACAAAATTATCTTCCATTAACATCTTTAGGTAGATAAGAGAAGACACTGCATTTGTTCAATAAGTTTGTAATGCTACTAAGAGAATTATGTAAAAACTAATAAGAGGTCAAGATTGACAACATGATAGCATAAATGAAAAGCTTAATAAAATGGCTAGAAGACACAGTCAAGGAAATCTCTAGGATAGTACAGACAAAAGAAAAAAATAGATATGGAAAACAAAAAAGAGGATATAAGTAAAATTGTAGGAATCATTCTGAAAGGCTATGATACTAATAGCAATTGCTGAATATCAGACACTATTCTAAATGTTTTACAAAAATAATTTATTCAAATCAGATATAATTTTGCAAAAAGATGCTATTATTATGATCTACATTTGGCAGGTGGAAAATTCTAAGCACAGAGAGGTTAAGCCTAGTGGCCCCTAGACACATGAATAGTAAAGGCAGA
>NW_012136192.1:3899672-3904016 GCF_000956105.1 Propithecus coquereli
CCTCGGCCTCCCAGAGAGCTAGGATTACAGGCATGAGCCACCGCGCCTGGCCTCATTTTTCTTGAGAAAGGAAAAGAACCGCAACATGCCAGCGTTGCAGGATGAACACATTCAGGATACCTGGGTCACAGTGGAGATGAGTTGCTAAGGAGAATGCTCATAACAGACTATTACTTAAATGAAAAATAAACCTTTTTTGTGTTTGAGATTGAGATATCAGGGTTTATAAATTACCCCCAGGCAAGCCTATACTGACTTACTCAGTTTTTTTTAACCTTCTAACAGTGGTATACTTACAAATGGTTGTCTTCATGTTCATCCTGCTTGACATTTCCTGAGTTTATCTAATCTCTAAATTTACACCCTTCACCAACTTTAGGACATGTTGTCCATAGTTTTTGGAAATATTTTTTTCTGTTCCATTCTCTCTTCCTTCTTCTTCTCTGACTCTAATTACAGTAAGTTACACTTTTTGGTATTATTCCATGGATCCCTAAGACTCTCTTCATATTTCTCTAATCATTTTAATCTTTGTTCATCAGATTGCATAATTTTCTTGATATTTTTTATTTTATTTCCTTTGCCACCTTCATTTTATTGATAAACTAATATATTTTATTTCAATTATGTTTTTCATAAAATTTTTCATTTTTATATTTTCTTTTTATTATTACTTTTTACTTCTCTCTTGGGATTTTCTATGTATGTGTTCATTGTACATTGATTTTCTTTTCTCTCTTTGAGCAGAAAAGATGTATTACAATCTTTGTCTACTTATTGCAACATCTAAATCATATTAGATTATGTGTCCGTCAACTCTTTTCTTTTGAGAATGAGAAATATTTGCATGATTCTTTGAATGTTGTAAATTTTGAATTATGTCCTTAATGTTGGTGAGTATTATAGTTTGGATCATGTATAATTTCTGCAAAGAGTTCTGATTTCTTTTGTTTTAGCAGATAATTAAAGTTGTTTGGACTTAAATTATAAACTGTGTCTTTTGGGTTACAGCTCAGATCTTATTTTACTTTTCAATTTGATGATAAATTTTATACTATGCAGGTGTGGTTCAGAGTTGGTCAGAGATCTGGGCAGAGTTTAAATATAAAATATGTGGTTCATCCTCTCTAACTTTCTCTTTTCTTGAACTCTGCCTTTACTTTCAAGAAACTGGCTCTTTTTATTAGAAAGACTACTGTTTTCAATTATTTATCTATCTATCAATACTACTTGTGGCCTTTTTCAGGCTAAAAGCAATACTTTGCTAATTTATTATAAAACAGACCAGAGGAACATTTGTTTTCATATATTCTGTTGGTGCAAGACTTAGAAGAAAAGCATATTATTGAGTAGATTTAATTTATGGCAATGGGTAAACTTAATATAAGTTCTGGATTCAACACGCTGACTTGAAAATATTCTGTGTGCTCAGTTACTTGACTAAAACTTGAACTTAGCCTAGACTAACTGAACTTGAGATGCCAGAGATTTCTTTCTATAGTAAGAGGTAGAAATCTAAATAATTCAGTAGCTAGGGACATTGGCACATATTTATTATGTGTTAAGTTTTGGAAAATGCTTCGGTTGTTACTGCTGTCTATTGGTTGGAATACTGCTAGAGATTTTACAAAGGATCCATATCAGGAATGTTTTTATCAGCAAGAGACAACCGAGTTATAGTGAGTTAAATAAATAGGGGTTGATTCTTGTTATTCATGTGAAAAGAAGCCCCAAGATAGAAATTTGTCAGTGCTGCTCCAAAGGATCAGCAGTGACAGGGCCAGAATTTTTGTGATCCTTTTATTTTTTTTGTGGTTGTAAGATGGCTGTTTCAGTTTACCTTTACATCTGCTTTCAAGGAAGGGATAAAGGGAGTGGGTAGGGACAGTCATGTTAGCCTTTTTATGTGGGCAGCAAAAGCATCCCCAGTAATACCCTAAAAAGACTTCCCTCTACATCTAATTTGCTAGATCAAGTGAAATATCACCTTCTAGCTGCAAAGGAGGTTGAGTAAGAGAAGAATGAGATCGTCATAATTAACTAATAAATCTCTTTGCATTGACATATTGCTGCTCTGAAATGTTTTGTGGTTCTCTAACCCAATTTTAGTTAGAAATTAATATTGAGTAAACATCTGACGATGTTTTCAAAAGGAAAGGGAGGACTTCAGAATATCGGAGGCTAAGTAAAGTTAAATGTCATTGTCACATGTGGCGAAGCTGATGTGGTAAGCAGAGTAGTCTGACCCACAGTTATATTTAGTGATGCTTAGTTCATCATGGAGCTCTCAGGACTGAAATAAATGGGTAGCCCACTAAGGTTGATTTTGTATTTCATAACTGAAAAGGTCTATGTTTGGTATAAAGAAAACCAAGTCACAAAAATGGAGTCATTGTAATTTTCCCTATTGTAGGACATGAGCCAGATCACAAGCAACACCCCTCAAATAAAGAAAAAATTGGAACACATTAAGGAAGAATATTCTGCAATAGAATAATTATATACTGTGAATGCCTCTTTACCTTCCATGAGGAACCTACAACAGCTCATCTGGGTAATTTGTGCCTAGAGGAGGGAAATAGTATTGGACACCACCCCTTGGTTAATGCCGATTATAGGGAATCCAGAACATCACAGGTCCAGTGGTCAAGGTCAAGAGGGCAATGTTTAAGGGATGCCTGAAAATCTTCCTCATGATAGGATAGGTAAGACTGAACATGTCATTTGAACATGTACCTTAAGACCTGGCAGAATTACCACAGTAGTTCGCAGATACATGAAATTAGTATTACTATGGGTGAAAATGATAATTAAAATAAAAGGAAAAAATCATATCCTGGACAAATCACAGATATTAGAGTCAACATAAAAACTTTAAGGAATCAGCAGTGGTGATTCTTATCACATTTTCATACAAGACCCTATAATTCCTGGTACAAAAGATAAACGAGTCTTAGAGAAACACAGTGGAATATCTTAAGTTTAATCATATCATCATTCCAATGCAGCTATTTTTTCCAGATTCAGTCTTATTATAGGAACAAATCAATATAATTGGCAAGCAGCTATTGACCTAACAAAATACTTTTTCTTCATTTCAGTAAGATAAAACAGCATACTTACTAGTTTGCTAAGACTGCTATAACAATGTATCATAGACTAGGTGGCTTGAACAACAGATATTTATTTTCTCATAGTCTGAAGGCTAGAAGTCCAAGATAAAGATGTCAGTAGTGTTGATTTCTTCTGAGACTTTTTTCCTTGGCCTTCTTTTTCTGGTGTCTTCACATGGTTTTTCCTCTCTGCCTGCTTATATCCAAATTTCTTCTTCTTATAAGGATACAAGTCATATTGAATTAGTGTGAACCCTAATGAACTCATTTTAACTTAATTGCTTTTGTAAAGACCTGATCTCCAAACATAGTATTCAGTATAGTTACATGCTATAAAGATTTGTAGCCTAATATGTGATACTTAATTCTGCATATTTTCATTTCATATGTTTTCTTCTCTTCTAATTCTCTCTTAAACTATAGCTAATTTCCTGGTAAACTCATCCTTTAACTTCTTGATTTTAATTATTGTATTTTTAAATTCTAGAATTTCCACTCATTTATATAGCTTCAAATTCTCTAATGAAATTATCTTTTTTTTCAAAAATTTTTGGAGCTATAAATCTGAATTATTTTAAGTCTCTGATAATTTTGTTTGTGAGTTCAATGTGTGCTGTTTTTCATGTTGCTACTTTTGGATTTTCATTACAAATAATGCCTCATTATATGCCTAATTATTTTTATTGTTATGTATTATACCTTTAAAAAATGTAAAAATTATACTAGGTTTGGGATTATGCCAAGAAAGATTTATGTTTACTTCTTGCAGGTGACTAGAGGCACCGGCAATTGTGATGGCCTTAATCCAGTAATTGTTTTGAACCTACACTTTAGTGAATGTGAATGCTGTTATCTTTCAAGTTTGATTATCCTCCTGGTTTACTGCTTTTGAGAGTTCCACTTAAAGCATGGACCCATCCCTTGACCTGGCACACTAAAATTAATTTTTTCCTGTCTAATTGTGTTTCCTGAAGACTTTGATATTTCCCATCTTCTTAGCTTCTTGTGTCTTTTCCACATTAAACTCATACAATATCTCCTTTTATTTTTAATGATCATATAAATCATCACCCAAGTGGGGGTTCTTTTTAGAATAAAAGGTGGCAAATTTATATTTGTATACCTATAGAATAATTGTATTTAAAAAGCTAGTTTCTCCATTTAGCTTATCATATTTATTCTACCTTACATTTTAGCTGGTGTTTGTGTGAGAGTGTGTGTGTATGTGTGT
>NW_012136192.1:3905338-3905708 GCF_000956105.1 Propithecus coquereli
TGGTAAATAGAAAAGGCTAATTGCATTTGGGATAATCACAATGTGCATACATGCAAATCTAATCAGAGGATAAAACATTCTAAAAGGCTTCGTAATCTTTTAAGTGGTTTCTCCTGAGTTCCATGTTACACATGACAGGAACTAACATGATGGTTTTAATGCTACAGTATGTGTCTTCAAAGAGAAAAAAATTCTGATTAAACAAAGGGGCAGCAGTAAAAGTCAGCCACAACAAACAGCTCTTGGTTGAATATACTATCTTTTCAAATAGGTAGCTTAGGAGAAACCTGCTGCTTGTTCTTCTGAAGGTCTTAAAGTTAATTCCTGGGTGTGATTTTTTTTTCTCTTTGCCTAGGAAATGACAGCAGTC
>NW_012136192.1:3906017-3906812 GCF_000956105.1 Propithecus coquereli
TTTCAAATAAATTTAGTGTGTGTGTATGCTTGTATTTCTGGAGAGATGACTCATGGATTTTATCATATTTTCAAAGTGGCTGTCATCATCAAAATATAAAATATACATCTTGTTTCAAAATGACCAATTGCTTTTAGTCTTTAGGAAAATTAACGAATAACAATATATCCTTTCCAAAAAATTTTTATGTACAATAATTAAAATAATTCTCTCAACTTTCCTGAAAAGGTAGTCATGTTTGTAAATTCACCCACCTGTATGTTGGAATGGATATTTGTGTAAGTGAAGAGATTCCTTGAAGATGATTTGTTAATAAATGACATACTTGTTCTATATGAAAATATTCCTTTGCTCTAGGAAGGGGAGAGGTTATAAAAATCTGTGTGTGTGTCTGTGTGTTTGTGTCTGAGTGTGTCTGTGTGTGCATGTATCTGTGTGTCTGTCAATGTGTGTGTATCTGTGTGGGTGTTTCTGTATTTCTTAGACTCAGGGAACAGACGTTTAAGTGTGTTTTAGATATTCTTATATAAATAACATCATGCATCTGAAGTATAAAATACCATATTCATATTTCTTATATCCAAGTTCAGGGGACCTGTGGGCTAATTAACATTTTTCCTTACTAAAGGCAACTACATTTTCTGTGTATGAAAGGCATCTTGTCAAATTTCCAGTAATATTGTTTCTTAAAATAATAGAAACCTACCTAGATAATATAACAGCCTCTATCATTCTCTTATCACATATGCACTGAAAGTAATGATTTATTGGAATCATTTAGCTTTAGTGGAGTGG
>NW_012136192.1:3906862-3907321 GCF_000956105.1 Propithecus coquereli
CACACCAGCCTTCTTTTGGCTTCCATTTGCTTGAAATATTGTTTTCTACCCCTTTACTTTGAATCTAAATGCATCCTTGCAGGTTAGATGCGTTTCTTGGAGACAGCAGATGCTTGGCTTCTTTTTTTTTTTATCCATTCGGCCAGTCTATATCTCTTGAGAGGGGAGTTCAGACCATTCACATTTATTGAAAGAACCAATAGTGGGGTGAATTACTGTTCATTCTGTTGGGTTGCGTTTTGTTGCTTTGTTTTCTCTCTTGAGCCATTGTGGAATCTAGCCTTTGATCTTTAACTTTTGAGTGGTTTCACATTCAAGAGTGCTTTTTGTGCTGATCCTTGTGTAATTCTGTTTTGAGTACTTCTTGGAGAGCTGGTCTTATCTTGATGAATTCCCTCAGTCTTTGCTTATCTGAGAATGTCTTTATTTCTCCTTCATATATGAAACTTAGTTTTGCAG
>NW_012136192.1:3909257-3909835 GCF_000956105.1 Propithecus coquereli
GGGCAAGCCTGCCCTCAGGCTCCACCACTGCTGTTATCAGGGATCAACTTCTGCTCTTTGTTACTGTGCAGAGCTGCCGGGAGTGGCTGAAATGGCTCCACTCAGCTGAAAGTCTGGGGGGGGGGGTTGGGGCTGTCCAAGACCCACATTCTGGAGCAGGTCTCGCTCCCCTCCAGTCTCCCCCTCTCGTGTCCTCCCCCAGGCCTCCGCCAGCAAGCAGGGCCTCAGGCCAATGGATCCCCTCTGGCTGTGACATGGGCTGGGAGGTCCTGCACCCAGGATCGTAGCCCGAGCTGGGTCCACAGCCCTCCCTTAGGAGGAGGGTTGCCGGTCAGGCACGCAGATCTGCCCCTGAAGGCACACACTCCTCTGTAGGCTCCTTCACAGATCCCTCCTCCGTGCCCCAGGGCAGCACGATCGCGACCCGGGGTGCACGGGGTCTGGTCTGCAGGCCTGACCTGGAGTCCCCAGGCAAGTAGCACCTGGGAGGGCTGGCAGGTAGGGAACTCGCAGTCTGAGTTCCCCTCAGTCTGTTGTAAGGCCCCAAAAGGAAAGGTCCCGTTCCTTGGAGATGCCTC
>NW_012136192.1:3909885-3910265 GCF_000956105.1 Propithecus coquereli
CAGGGATCAACTTCTGCTCTTTGTTACTGTGCAGAGCTGCTGGGAGCGGCTGAAATGGCTCCACTCAGCTGAAAGTCTGGGCTGGGGGATGGGGCTGTCCAAGACCCACATTCTGGAGCAGGTCTCGCTCCCCTACAATCTCCCCCTCTCGTGTCCTCCCCCAGGCATCCGCCAGCAAGCAGGGCCTCAGGCCGATGGATCCCCCCTGGCTGTGACATGGGCTGGGAGGTCCTGCACCCAGGATCGTAGCCCGAGTTGGGTCCACATCCCTCTCTTAGGAGGAGGTTGCCGGTCAGGCACGCGGATCTGCCCCTGAAGGCACACACTCCTCTGTAGGCTCCTTCACAGATCCCTTCTCCGTGCCCCAGGGCAGCGCGATC
>NW_012136192.1:3911531-3912603 GCF_000956105.1 Propithecus coquereli
TAGTAAGTTCGTAGTTCTATCTTATTATTGTTTTAATTTGAAATTCCATAATGACAGATCATGTTGATCATCTTTTCATATGCTTATTTGACGCTGTCATATCTTTATTGGTAAGATGTCTGTTCATATTGCCCATTTTAAAATTGATTTTCTTATTATTAATTTCAGTGGTTCTTCGCATATTTTAGACAGAAGACATTTACCAAATATATTTCTTCCAAATATATTCTCGCATTATGTTGCTTGTCTTTTCACTTTCTTGACCATGTCTTTTGCAGAGGTGAAGTTTTAAATTTTAATAAATTGTAACATCAATTTTTTCTCTTTCATGGTTTGTAGTTTTACTTTTATCTAAAAACTCGTCACTGCCTAGGCACAGTGGCTCATGCCTGTAATTCCAGTACTTTGAGACAGGAGGATTGCTTGAGCCCAGGAGTTTAAGACCTGGCTGGGCAACATAGAGAAAGTTGGTCTCTACAAAAAATAGAAAAATTAGCCAGATGTGGTGGTGCATGCCTGTAGTCTCAGATACTGGGGAGGGTGAGGCAGGAGGATGGCTTAAGCCTAGGAGTTTGAGGTTGCTGTGAGCTATGCTGATGCCACTGCACTCTAGCCTAGGTAACAAAGCAAGACCCTGTCTTCAAAATAACAAAAACAAAAAACTCATCACCGATTCCAAAGTCATGTCATTTTGTTCTTGCTTTGTTCTAGAATTTTTATTGTTTTGTGTTCTGTATCTATCTTCTATGAGTTGTTTTTTGTGAAAAGTTTGAAGTTTGTGTCTAGATTTGCTTATGTATGTATGCGTGTGTGCATATGTATGTATGTCATGCATACATAGATATGTCTGTTTATCTATCCTATCTATTTTTTATATGGATGTCCAATTATTTCAGCACCATTTGTTAGAATGAATATCCATTCTCCCTTGAATTGCATTTGTTCCTTTGTCAAACTTGACATATTTTTGTGTCTATTTCTAGGTTCTCTTTTTGTTCCATTGATCTGTCTATAGCTCTATAGCAAACTTGGGAATTGGATAGTATGAGCGCTCTAACTTTGTTCTTCTTCA
>NW_012136192.1:3913824-3917072 GCF_000956105.1 Propithecus coquereli
GAAAAAAATAATAATTTTATGAAGGTTCATTCAAATCTTTCCCCTTTTCTGTTTAACCTCTCCCCCAAAATTCCACTGAAATTAAAATAAATCCAAACATGGTTTATGTGGCCCTGTACAATTTCATTCTTTGTTACCGCTGTGACCTCAGATTAAACTCCTATCCATCTCCTTCCTTAGGCTTCAGCCATATCATCCCTCTTCCCAACCTTGAAATTGTCAAGTTCATCCTTGAATAGACCTTTGCACTAACTATTCCTTTTGCCTGGAGTGTTTATCCCACATGTGCACAAAGTTGACTCTTTGTTACACAGATGTGTCTTAACATTATTTCCTCAGAGAGACCTCTCCGGCCACCCTACCTAAAGCCACTGATAATCCCTTGCTCCTCCCAACACACCTCCCACCCCTGCCAGACACAGGCATTCTACTCTCTATGGAGTTTTATAGTTATTTTGCTTTCATAGTACCTGTAATTATATGAAATTCACTCATTTCTTTCATTCCATGTATAATGTCCATATAATCTACTTTAAGGTTCATGAGGTAAAGATCATGTCTGACTTGTTCATAATTCAATAAATTGTTTTTGAATGAACAAATGGGAGACTGAAAAAATAAACAATAATCCTTTGTTGAATGAATTTATTCATTGCTACTCTAATGTTATTTTAACACTAAATTGTACTCATTGTATATTTGATGCACATTATGGTGAATGTATTAAATATCTTGCACATCAGGCTTTGTGCCAAGGTCCTTAATAGGTGCAACACAAAGTCTTATTTTCTGTCTTTTTTCTTTTATGGCTTGTGTGGCTCTGCCTACTCTCAAATGTTGGTGTTGGCAAAAATGACCCATCACTCTTCTCTTCTACACACTACCTTTAGGTGACTACATCTAAGGTTTCAACTATCTCTCTTCACCTGTACAAACCCATGTATATTTTCATTTAAAACCTTTTTCTCAAGCCTCAAACTGAAATATTCCTCTGCCTTCCAGATGGATTGTTCTGGATAATTTATAGATATTTATAATTCAGCAAGTCAGCCTTCTATCTGGACCAACTTCTCTTCTATGTTATTTCGTTTGAGTGAAAAGCCAATATGTGTTTTGAAATAGCAAACATATGCACATGGCTTTTTTATTATTTGCATATTTTGCTTTCCTTTTATTTTTTAAGGAAACAGAGTCTTCTTGAAATTTGAAGAGATGGTTCATCCATATCTCTAAAGGCTCAGCATTCAGTTTGCAAATTTTAATGACACTTGTGCTCAAACAGTTTTAGAGTACTTTGTCATAACATGCTAACTGTTTTTAAATTCAGTATAATGAAGTACAATGCATTCCCCTGTGAAAATAGTTTTGGAATAAATACATAACATTTCAAAAAATCTTCCCAAATATTATAGTCAGGTTCATTGTAAAAAACAAACAGCTTTTCTTATCTTATTTTGGGAGCTGTGGGAGGTTATATGTTAAAATATACAGAAATGTGATTCACTCTCCCTGGCCTCTTTCATTGTGTTTACACATATCCTATTAGAATTTTAGAAAATTTGATTGTGATCAAAATGTATAGTAAACTTAGATGGTGTGTGTTTTTGTTTTTTCTTTATTTTTTGTGCTTAAAAAGATAAATTTATTGTAGGGTTCACTATATAAAAAGGAAACCTAAACTTGTTTTGGACTAATTGAAAGAAAAGAGAAGTTGGCACTATTAGGTTCTTGAGCATCCATTTATATCTGCATTATTTCAACTAACATTTTAAAGAATACCTATCAAATGCCATACCCTGGGAATATAAAAAGAAAAAGAAAAATGAATTCTCTTTTAATCATCTTGAAATCTAGGCAAGAATCAAGTATCTAATCCAGCTTTCCAACATTATATGGCATTTGTTATAATGAAGATATTTAAATTGTACATAGGGTACAAATTTCCTTGGAGAAAACCAAAAAGTTTACTAAAAGTAATAACAGCTGACCTGAGAGTGAAAGAATGAGCTAGTGTGTTTAATGGAAAATCAAGAGAAATCATTTGAAACAAAAGGTTAAGCAAGTGAAAAGTAAATAGAGGCATCGGCTTGCCTTCGTGTATACATGGAATTATGAGTAGCTCAGTGTTGCTGAATTTCAACGCATAAGGGGAAAAGGTGAAAAAGGAGACTACGCTGAGACCAAATCTGGGAGTCCTATGGTCATATGAAACATTTTGGATTATCCTTTGAGGAAATGAGGAGTATTTGAAAATATTTGAAGAGAGACTGACACAATCATATTAAATGCTAGAAATATCAAAATTGATAACAATGTGGATGTTTGCTTCAAGTGCAGAATGTTATGAGAGTTTAAAAAAAAAAGGAGATGAAAACAGTAAGAAGATTATCTAAATATTGAAAGTTAAAATATGATCAATTTCAAATGAAAAGTATATGGACATAAATGAAGACCATCAAAATGAAAATAATCATAGGTTATTTATTCATAGTTTGCTATAGCAAAGAAGTTAGCCATTATCACTTGTGTTTGGCAGATACTCAAAGACAGACAGCAAAGTAAGAAAGCTTTATAGTTAGAAAAAAAAAAAAAAAAGAAAACTTTAGATGTGACTAGAAGTTGTTGACATGGGGAAGCCAGAGGAAGGCTAACAAAATGTGGAGTATTCTGTGTGATTGGTTTGAAGAGCGTATTTGACTGTCTCTGGTTAGTCCTCAGTTGGAAACAGGAGCAACAGGAAAGCCGGCAAGTCCTGACTATTCCTCACCAATTGCTGCAGATGTTGTAGTTTGGCTTCCTGGGATGGCTGCTGTAGATGTTGTACCTTGGCTTTCCAAAATGGTTGGTGTAGAGATTGTAGGTATGAGTTCTATCATCACGCATGGTCCATCTATTGTTATTTTCTGTGTTCAGTCCCTCAAGTGAGTACGTATAAAAGTAGACTATAAAATTACATGGCTTGAGCACATATTGTGTATGAATTTGAGGGAGGACATCTAGTAGAACGGGGCAGGGGAAACAGATTTGAGGAGCAAGAACATATATTTACTGAATAATGCTCTCGTAAAGCACTGGCTGAGTTCCGTTATCTCCCCATCCCTTCTAATCCTTACCTCAAGTGTAAACACAAAGTATACATGGGCAAGACAGGTATTCACAGCATAAGAGATCTCATGGAAGTGATTCCGAGAGAATTTGTTTTTGATGAAAACCATAGAACCAAATTTTTTTTAAATATTATTTTGAAA
>NW_012136192.1:3931302-3932960 GCF_000956105.1 Propithecus coquereli
CAAAGAAAGTCACAAAGGGTGGAGAATCAAGCTGTGGGGCAGAGATGAGAAATGAAGAACAATGAACACAATCATTATGTTTGCCTCTGCATTTTATACTATCAAATAATTAGAAGGATATATCTCCTTTTTTCAAAAAATGTCAAAACAAATTTAAAATAATTTGATTGGAAAATAAAAAAGAAAACTATCCCAGAATAGTTGAGGCTATAATTTTTTATGTTAGCTACATGCAATGAGAATTAATAAGTGCCTGCTGTATGATAGGCATTGTCCTGTTTTGCATACAGTTATCTAGTATATATTAGTCCTAGTAAAAGAACTATAGGAAAGGTACACTATTACCCCACTCTTTCTTTCGGATGAAGAAAGTGACTCACAGAGTAGTTACAGTATATTACCTAAATTCACAACAGCTAGTAAAGCTTAATCTCTATGGTCTGACTTCAGAGTTGTGCTCTGTACCATTAGACAAACTAAAAAGAGGAAATAAAAATAGCATTAATTGAGCATATCTTGTCTTAGCACTGTGTGGGATACTCTATAATTAGAACAGAATAATATTTTTAAAATACTTCCTGATGCATTTTCCCTTTCTGTAACTTTTTCCTTCCTTTCCCGAAAATCCCTTCCTTCTTTGATGCTAAGCCATGAGGTTTCCGATGCACAGTGATGGGCATGTTAGTTAAACAGCAAGATTCACAGGTAGAATAGAAGAATAAACTATTAGAGACATTCCCATTTAACAGAAGAGAGAAATAAATAAAAGCTCTGTAAAGGGATATCGGCATGGTCAGAGCTTGAGTAGATTCTGAGAGAATGAGAATAGGATTGATTTAATACCTTCTTGGAACACTTAGGCCTCAGGGGAATAAATGTGTAGTTTAACATCTAATGTATAGTTTAACATCTCAAATTATTTTCAGAGTAAATTCTTGGTGTACCGCTCCACTGCACTCCCCTCAGGGTAAATCTTTATAGATTTCTATGGATCAATTATCTATGCTTAATTCTATATCCAGAAAACCAAAGTCTGAGCCCAAAGCCTGCATTTTTGGTAGCTTTCCAAAATTACTTATTTAATATCTATGCTTAAGAAAAATTCTTTGACTTTCTGTAGACAGAGCAAACAGCCATGATTAAACTAATGAATAAATCTTAGCTACCTCCTGTAGAGAAAGCAAGATTGTTAATAAAGGGAAAAAAAGAGAAACTCTTTAAAAATCCATGGTGTCAGTACTTGCATAATCTAAAGCCTTATTATATTTGGCAAATTATGTCTGAGGTTAGTAGTAAAATTGTCTTCATCAGCAGAAAAGAAAGAAAAGTGACTTTTTAGTGACAGGTTCTCAATATTTTGAAGAATAGTAAAATAGGAAACCTAAGCATCCCTTAGGTGTTACTAGGAAACTCATTGCAGACTGTCAGTCAATGTAATTGACATAAAGAGAAAATAAAATCTATTCTAATATAATACTGGGAGTCAATATTAATAAAACATGGCAGAGAAGTCCAGAGAGTTTCTGAAATGTTTCAAACACAAGCCCATTGAGAACTGAATGGTTCTTACTGTTCTTAATGCGTGAGTCAGCATATGAAATGGGCTTTCAAACAGGATTTTTAGGAGGAATTAGAAGTGCTGATTCCCTTAAGAAGAA
>NW_012136192.1:3934180-3937233 GCF_000956105.1 Propithecus coquereli
ACTTTTATGTAGAATTATGCTTTTATGATAAAGAGTATGAGGTCTGGAGCTAGAATTGCTAGATTTAAATCTTTACTAATTAATAACCATATGACCTTAAAGAAATAATTAGATCTTTCTGTGCCTTTGTTTTCTCATCTGTAAATGAGGTTAATTATAGTATCTACCTTATAATACTATGGTAAGGATTAAATAGATTAATCACTTAGAACAGTGCCCACACAAAGTAGGGTCTCAATCTCGGTTATTCTTGGCCATCCCCCTTCATCTTGCAGTTGACTGAAGTGTACCTTGAAGATGTCGTGTCGGGGAACATCTGTGCATATTTTATTTCCTGAGACATTGCATGTCTAGCTGTGTCTCTCTAAGTCCACAGAGATGAAAGAGAGTCTGGCTACTGAACTATTTTACATTTTTGTGTCGTTTTCTTCTGAGAAGTAAACCATGGAGAAGTGCTCTGTGAGAGACCTTGGGGGTGGTCTACCACCAGTCTTGCCTGCCTCCTGCTATGGAAGATGGACAGGCTGGATGATGGCTTTCTCCAACTCCCTTGCAATTATGGTACCAGGCCTATTGTTCTGGTAAATGACTTAGAAAGTTTGCCTGAGGCTTTTAGGAAATATATCTCCTCTCCAATAAAAGGAGAGAGGAATTTAAGACAGTTCTCTTACCAGCTTGCAACTCCTTTATGGTAGACAGAATAATGATCCCCCAAAGATGTCCATGCCCCAATCCCTGGACCCTATGGGGTTACTTTACATTAACATCGGAAATCGTAAAGCACTTAAAGTACCACATGTATGCAAGGTGGTGATTGTTGTTATTAATTTTGGCCCCGTGCCTTTTGTTTTTAATCACATATAATTAAGAGTATTGCCCTTGACATGGGGATTATCCTGGGTTATCCAGGAGGACCCGATTTAGTCACAAGATTCTTCAAAATCAGAGATATAATGATGGAAGAAGGGTCCTACAGGTATGAAACAAGAAGGACTGAACTTGCAATTGCTGGCTTTGAAGATTGAGGACGTGGCTCTGAGCCAAGGAATGCAGGCAGCCTCTATAAACTAGAAAAGGCACCAGAAAAGATCTCCTCAAGAGCCTCCAGAAAGGAAAGTAGCCCTCACAATATCTTGATTTTAGAGTAGTAAAATCTGTGTCAGACTTCTGATCTATAGAAGAGTAAAATATTGAGTTTGTGTCGTTTAGGTAAATAATATTGTATAAATTGGTTATAGCACCAATAAGACACTAACATACCACCCTACTCCAGCTTCCTGCTTTATGTAGTTCTATATGAGACTCTGATGTCTGACTTCCACAGCTATCCTAACATCAAAAGAATTGTAGCAGTACGGACCTCACATCATAGAATTGCTGAGGCATTCTTGCAATTGTCTTCCTCCTTAAAGAAATAGTAAATATTTCTAGGATTTAAGTGTCTGTTACCTCAATGTTTGATAACTCATGTTTTATCAGTTTTCCTGGGAAGGTGGTGTTACATTATTTTCCTATTTTTTTTCATTATTAAGAGTTTTTGTTTGTTTTGTTTTATTTTGTTTTTTTTAGACAGAGTTTGTCACCCAGGCTACAGTGCCATGGCGTCAGCCTAGCTCACAGCAACCTAAAACTTCTGAACTCAAGCGATTCTCCTGTCTCAGCCTCCCAAGTAGCTGGGACCACAGGTGTGTGCCACCACCCAGCTAATTTTTCTATTTTTAGTGTAGATGGTGTCTCGATCTTGCTCAGGCTGGTCTCTAACTCCTGAGCTCAAGGATTCTTCCGCCTCATCCTCCCAGAGTGCTAGGATTACAGGCATGAGCCACTTGCACCTGGCCAATTATTAAGGTTTTTGAAATGCTGTGCAGTTTCTCAATTAGAAGTATACAGTTTGATTTATATGTGTGATTGTATATAATTGTGCAAACACTACCACAATCAAGATCCAGAATAGTTCCCTTCACCTGAAGAGCTTGCACTAAAATACTCTTCCCTACCAGTAGTCTCTCAAAACCACTGGTCTTAGTGTTTCCACTAAGTCCTTTTTTTTTTTTTTCTGTTCTGGACACAACCTGGGGTTACATTTAGTTGTAATGGTTCTGATCCATTACATTTGCTCTAATCTTCACAGTTTTTTAGTCTTCCCTTGGTTTTCATAATTTTGACACTTTTGAAGACATTTGATCAAGTATTTTGTAGAATGGGTCCCTCAATTTGAGTTCATTTGATGCTTTCTCGTACTTAGAGAGGCGTTATGAATTTGGGGGAAGACCATCACAGTAGTGCTCTTATGGCAGCATGTTAGAGAGTACTTGATATCAGTATGATCACTTAGTGATGTTAACCTTGTCACAGTTAATCACTTGGTTACGGTGCTGTCTACTAGATTTCTCCATTATAAAGTTACTATTTTTTCTTTTTCATAATATATTTGTTATAATGGCAAATTATCTCAAAATTATTTTTTAGGTCTTATGTTTAATTTCCCTGGAAGTGAAAAATATACACTACTTGAAATGTTTTCTTATCATTTTCCATTTGAAAATTACTAAGCAATATTTTCAAACATATCCAGAATGTTTTCTTTAGAATCCCTATATAGTTTTGCATTGTTTATGTAATATGTCCAGTCATTATTGTAAATGTATGCAATTGTACTAGGACGTAATAATCAAAATGGTCCATGGTTGCTGTACTTTTAAAATAGCTATTCTTTGTTTTGTATTTCATTTCATCCTCAATTTAGTTAACGAAGTGGAATTTCAGCAGCAGTAGTGTTAGTTGTCACTTGGCATTGCTTTTAAGTTGCTTGCCTAAATTTGGCTCTGCTCTTCTTTCTAATATATCTAAACTTCTTCAATCTTAAAAAATGAGTCAGCATGATGATTTAAAATCTAAGTAAAAATATAACGGGGGATTTTTTGAAAGGTTTTAATTGACATGTTTTTTACTATCTTCTGACTTTTATAAGCTTTTTACCCAACTCTTGCTTTCTGTGAATTTCACAGATACCTATACCCTAGTTAAGTAAGAGTTTCTAATTCTTTTTTCCC
>NW_012136192.1:3937543-3939168 GCF_000956105.1 Propithecus coquereli
TCTGAGGTTAGTAGTAAAATTGTCTTCATCAGCAGAAAAGAAAGAAAAGTGACTTTTTAGTGACAGGTTCTCAATATTTTGAAGAATAGTAAAATAGGAAACCTAAGCATCCCTTAGGTGTTACTAGGAAACTCATTGCAGACTGTCAGTCAATGTAATTGACATAAAGAGAAAATAAAATCTATTCTAATATAATACTGGGAGTCAATATTAATAAAACATGGCAGAGAAGTCCAGAGAGTTTCTGAAATGTTTCAAACACAAGCCCATTGAGAACTGAATGGTTCTTACTGTTCTTAATGCGTGAGTCAGCATATGAAATGGGCTTTCAAACAGGATTTTTAGGAGGAATTAGAAGTGCTGATTCCCTTAAGAAGAAACAGAGTTATGTGGATTGATACGGAAGGATGACCACGTTATAGTATTAAGTGAACAAAACAAAAGTTTCTGATCTTTGTGCAAAGTAAGATTTCAGTGAAAACAGAAACAATAACAACTTGAAGAAGCTCCAGGATTTTTCTTCAATGGAAAGTTATACAGACTGGCATGCTTTTAAATGATACAGATTCTCTTATGCTGGAAGACATATTTCCAAAATTGTTCATGTTTAGTGACTATTTTGGCTGTAGAGATAGGCACTTTCAATCATCTCTCCCTGTGAACACCAGGCTCCTGCCTTGTGAGAAGCAGATACAGCTATTAGAATGAACAAGGAGATACTTGTTTTTATATCACATTTCATAATCATTTAGACAAAACAAAAGAGAATCAGAAATTGTAAAACACTCAAAGTATTATGTGAATGTAGGTGGTGCAATTGCTGGAATTATTTCTTCTTTCTGTGTCGTTTTTGATTTTGTCTGATTTTTCAGACTTGTTCTGTAGGTTATCACAGGTTTTCTTTTGGGCTCTGGAATTTTTAAGCCACCAGATATGATTGTTTTTGTACTCTTGTTACTGCTGGGCCTACCCAGATTCTGAGCTGCCACTTGCTGTGCTCTTGTCTCTCTTTTTTTTTTTTTTTGTGATTTCCAGTATGTTACTTGTGCCTCCCTCTTCCTGGCTTGTTTATGTTCCTTGTACACTCTTGCCACCACCTCTGCTGACATACATATACACAAAGACTTCCATATTTTAAAATCTGTATCTCTAGCCCAGACCTCATTTCTGACATACAGACTGAATATACCCAAATTGTCAATCTTTTGGGGCTGCTATAACAAAATATCTTAGACTAGGTAATTTATAAACGAGAGAAATTATTGCCCACATTTCTGGAGGCTGGGAAGTCTAAGATCAATGAGCCAACAGATTCAGCTTCTGGTAAAGTCTCTCTCTCTGTTTCAAAGATGGTGCCTTCTCATTGTGTCCTCACGTGGTGGAAGGGATGAAGTCTGTGTCCTTACATGGTGAAAGAACAGAAAGCTTCCTCAAGCATCTTTTTATAAGGGCAATAACCCCATTCATGGAGGACAAGCCCTCATGATCTAATCACATCCTAAGTCCTTGCCTCTTAACACCAGCACAATGGCTATTAGGTTTCAACATGAATTTTGTAAGGACACAAACATTCAGCCCCTAGTACCAACTGTCTTCTAGTTTTTATTTGGTAATATTGCCACAAA
>NW_012136192.1:3939218-3940551 GCF_000956105.1 Propithecus coquereli
CCTGTAGAGGACATTTTGCCTGGGAATGGTTTCTTGTTGTTTTTCTCAAAATATGCCTGTGGGCTTGAATGCAAGTCCAGGGCACCCTAATCTAAAAACAATAAAGACTAAAAAGTTTAAAATAAAAACATCGGCTCTCTGGAGACAAAACAACAAAAAACAGAGACGTGCTGAGTCAGGACAGTGAGGGAACAAAAAAATTACAGTGGAACAATTGCCAAACAGACTGTGTTATAAATAAAAAAACTACAACAAAAAGTTACTACAGTCTTGTACCGTCTTTATGTGTGTCTGTGTCTCTTTGTCTCTGTTTTCATTCTTCGTCCCTAGAAACGGGCCACGACAGACATCTATAATTATGTATAGCTTTCTAGATACCGATCTTCTTTCTGGATTAATATCCATGGTATAACATGCCTGATGGATATACTTCTACTGATTATACTTTATTTTATTTCTGTAAATGGGTTTATGTACTTATTACATAACTCATTACAGTGACTAGTTGTCACTGTTAGGCTCATACCCCTGCAAGGCTGACCTGTATGCATAACTAGAAATCATGATAAATATAGTTAATTCAGCACTTATACTTGAAGGATTTGCTTGATTGGAACAGGACATGGCCTTTGAAGCTTTTTCATATAGGAATTGGAATTGGAAATCATGTTTGATCACATATGTAAAAATCACTTATTTATAAATCTTGGCACTATAATATGAAAGTAGACATAAGGTCATACTATGATAAAATAGACAACTGGAGATATAATTTGCCCCAGGTGACTCAAATGAAGATAATTTAAAGGGAATACTTTATATGGGTAAATATCGAAGCTCTATGAAACCAGTGACTGTGATAAGCTGGTTTCACCTTAAGGGCAGAAGATGCAAGAATAGAAATAGTGTCAATGGAGCCAGTGAGAACTGGAGTTATGGAAAAGTCACTTCCCAGCCAGACCCTACTCTTGATTGCCTCTTCTTGCCAGAGACAATGTTCAGGAAGAGAGGATGCAAGGGAGGAAACATTCTAATCTCTCTTTTTTCCTGATCTGCTGCTGGTGACTTCTGCTGGGCAGACCCAGTAGAAGCTGGCTTTCCAGGGAATTCAGGTGATGTATTACACAGTGTTCAATATTTCTTTGCACAAAGAAAGTCACAAAGGGTGGAGAATCAAGCTGTGGGGCAGAGACGAGAAATGAAGAACAATGAACACAATCATTATGTTTGCCTCTGCATTTTATACTATCAAATAATTAGAAGGATATATCTCCTTTTTTCAAAAAATGTCAAAACAAATTTAAAATAATTTGATTGGAAAATAAAAAAGAAA
>NW_012136192.1:3952546-3955393 GCF_000956105.1 Propithecus coquereli
GCCCTCCCCCTCAAAAATAACCATTATCTGACTTTTATATGAATCTATTCTATACTTTTCTTTATTATTTTAATATGTAGAGATGCTTCCCTAAATGTTATAGTTTACCGTTAACTAGTCTTTTTAAGTAAATTTAAATGAAATCATATACCATGCATTCTTCTGTGTTTGGCTTCTTTCACTCAACATTATGTCAATAAGATGTATCCATGTTCTTCTTTTATTCCAGAGTTGTATAGAATCCTTGTAGCATTATTCCTGTCATTGTCAGCATGGAGGACTGTAATAAAATGTCATTGTCTGAGTGGCTTAAGCAATAGGTCTTTATTTCTTACAGTTCTGAGGCAAGGAAGTCCAAGATGAAGGTACTAGCCAATTTGCTTCCTGGTGAGGGCTCTCATCCTCCCTTCAGAGACTGACCTTCTCTCTGTGTTCTCATGTGACCTTTTTCTTTGATGCTTTCTCTTCCTCTTTTTATAAGGCCATTAATCTCATCATAATATTGATGGAAATTTTATTTTTTAAATACTACTGATAAACACTCTCATCCATATTTCATATTCTACACATGCATGCATTTCTGTTTTTATGAAATTGCTTAATTAACAAGGTATGAGTTTTTTCAACTTCATTAGATAATACCAGTTCTCCAAATTATCAATTCACCTATTTTAATAAATTTTCATTCCCACCAACAAAGTGGGAAACTCCTATCACTACACATTCATTTTTAATTTTAGCCATTTTGAAGAATAAGTAATGGCTTTTCAGTGTGGTTTTAATTTACCATCTTCTTAGAGGTTAAACAAATTTTTATAGTTTATTGGTCATTTGGGTTATTCCTTTTGTGAGAGACTTTTTAAAGTCTCTTATTTTTGTTTTGATTGTCAGTTGCTTTCTTAATGATGGTAGAATTTCTTTCTATATACTGTACTTGAGTTCTTTGATGATTATACAAAATTCAAAATTTTTCACCCACTCATTGGCTTGCCTTTTCTATTTGATAAAGAATTCCTTACAATAATAGAAATTCTCTATTGCTCTTCTCTCTTAAAGTTGACTTTAGTATTGAGATACAATTTAAGCTCGATTATGGGAATACATTTTGTGTGTGACTATCAAAAAAGTTTTAACATATTATACACCTATGTAATGTTACCTAAATCAAGATATAAAACACTTAATTTTAAAAATCTAATTTTTTAAATGCTTGTCTATTATTTAGAGCATTTAGTGTAGTTACTCCTTTGTATCTGTATTGTTCCACATATAATTCTGAGATTCATCCATTTTGTTCTCAAATTTAACTTAGCCACATTTATTAGTCTTTTTATGACTGGAGCTTGTTATGTCCTGGGTAAGAAAACTTTCACTGTGAATAGAATATTTTAAATTGTGCTCCATCCTAGGCAGCATGATAAAATCTCATGCTGTCCTGTTCTGTCCCTCCTGGGTCGTTAGTCATCCCTTTGTCCAGCATTATTCAAGCTGTGTATGCTACCCGCCCATTAGTATTACTAAGTAGTCATCTCGGTTATCAGATCAACTGTCACAATATCACAGTGCTTGGGTTGGGTATGTCCATGGTTTCAGGCATCCACTGGGGGGCTTGGAATATACCTTTTGCAGATAAGGGGAAACTATTGCATATTTTTCTGTATTATTTTCTTTCAAATGCAATAGGTACCAGGGACTATAATAGGCAACAGGTGAATGACATGATCACAACTAGGGAGGCTGGTAAAGCATGGTACTTTGTGAGAGCTGGGTTTAGCCAACATTGTCAGCTTGGGGGTTTAGAAAAAGTATCTAGAGAGAGACAGCTGGAGGATAAAACAAGATTTAGATTATAGAAAACACTGTTATATTAAGGGACTTGCCTTTCAAAAGTGGATATTTCCTGGAAGATATTAAACAGAGATCCAAAATGATGAGTATTTTGCCTTAGAAAGTTGACTCTACAACTGTGTAACAAATTGTTCAAAGGAAAAAACACTGTGGTCTACCCTGTATAGGGTAATCTAGATAAGATATGAAACCTTGATCTAAGGCAGTGAAAATGGTTATGTAGAGAAAGGACTGTAAAGAAAAGATGTGATGAAGATTCCATCCATGGAAATTAGTGAAGAGTTAGATTTGTATTGCAGAAATTTTTGTTTGCCCATTCAATACCCATTAGCTACTTTTTCCCTCTTGGCAAACACAAATATTATCACTTTTCATTTTTCCCATTGAAGTGTTTAGCCTATAGTCAGGCCCATGGGGAAAATTTGTTCTTATTGGTTTGAACCAGTTATTGTTGTTCTCCACTGAATGTGGCACAATTCTACCCATGAGACACAAAGATGAAGAAACAAATATCTACTAGAGTGTTTTGGGGGAAAATTGTTTCTCATTGATTGATTGAGAGAAAGAGAGAGAGAACCTTAAGTAGAGATGGACTTGTGTAAGTTGTCATATTAAGATGCAATACCAGGAAATGTCTGTGATTAAAAAAAATAAACTTAGAGATTCAGTTTATTTTTTTCTGATGTCAGTTCAGAGCCATAAATAAAAGAAAATGCTTTTAGCACAATCATATAATATCCCTGAGTTTCCATTAGTTCTTTGATATCAAACCTTAGAGATTTGAGCCTGTCACTCTTGTGTCACCAGAAAGAACTATTTTTTCCTCAGAATTTTTATATATTTTTTATGGTTTTATGGTAGCCACTACACAGATACCCAGATCTTTGAAGCAAAGGGACACAGGGGTCCAGGTAGACATCATTGTTTCTCCTCTATACGTCATAAACTTGCAGTTTCTATCCCCAATATGGGCAGAAAACTCACTGACTCTGCTTCATT
>NW_012136192.1:3955443-3955979 GCF_000956105.1 Propithecus coquereli
CTTTATATACCACATTTATGCAATGATTATATCTGAAACTACTGGAAGATTATCTGTAAGGTACAGTTGATAAACATGACTGCATTTCTTTTCAATGCATGCATGTTGTGTATGTGTATAAATGAAATATAATTTTGCATCGGGCAATAATTATCATGGTGATTATATTTTTACCTTTTATATTTCGTAAATGCTGATACACACATAATCTACTCTGATTTTTTGAAAAATCCTGTGAGATGGTCATTGTAACGTAGAACAATTTGCACTTTTAATTTTTTAATTGGGAAATGGAATTCCAGAAAATGTAAGTGACTTTCAGAGGAATGCTCAGCTACAAAGAACACTAAGGTTACAAATTAGTTCTAGATTTCAGTCATGTGCTCATTTAGAAGGAAATAATAGTGAAACACTCACACGTACATACACATATTGTCTCCTTTTGCATAAAAATTTAATGTAACATAGTGGTCAAGAGCACAGGCATTGAAGCTGCACTTGTTGCCTTCAGATGCTGGATTTGCCACTTATTTGTT
>NW_012136192.1:3960494-3964204 GCF_000956105.1 Propithecus coquereli
GCCTAAAAACATATTCAATATCACCTAGAATTCTTCACTTGCAAATAATGGAAATTCTCTGACAGATTTACAGTAAAAAATATGTGGGGAAGGATTTTTCAGTGTCAGCTCCAACATGTAAAGAGCTTAGAAGGCGTAACTGCCATCCTCACAACTACAAAAAGAACCAAGTAAAATGAAAATCAACAACTTTTCTTGGAACCTTTAGAAAACTTATGTTTTGGGGAAATCTGCTACTCTGAAATCTGGAAAGGCAGGCAAATTCAGAGAGTTCTAGTCAAGATCTGCTTACCTGGAGCAAGAAGCCACTGGAACATTAATTGATAAGAACACTTAAATGTCATTTTGATGAATTGCTGCAGGCTGAGTGTGCACCTGTATGAGAGTTAAAAAATCCTGGAGGCTTCAGTCTTAAGAAAGTCCCATACACATATGGGTTATAACTCCAGGAACCACACCATGTTCTCACAATGAAAAAATGATAAAGATTTCCTCCTGGCTCCCCTAGGAGGGGAGAAATGTAATGTTTATGTAATATGCCCAGAGCATTCCTCGTAGCAAAAGCCTACTCTCTAAAAGAAAAGACTTTACCAGAGTCTATACAAACCAGGGAAAGTACATTCCTTTCATTCTACTCCATTCTAGCCTTCTGGTCTCACCTAAATTGGGTTGGAGGAAGGATGTTATACTGCTGGAGAAACATTTGTGAAGGTCACAGCCCAAACACAGGTCCACAAAACGACTGAGATTTAATCATAAGATAATTCAACATTTCTCCTTTCCTATACCTTGACACTATATCAACAGAATTCCAGTAAATTAATAGTGGACTACAGCTGAGTGAGCTGCAAATACATACTCAAGGTGCTTAGGGAGCCTAAAATCAAGAAGGAAGAAAAAAATCAAGGATAGTATATGCCTCTTATATCTACAGCTACAGAAAACATTAAAGACAGACTAACTCCTAGCCAGTTTAAGGAAATTTCTCACACTGAAAGCCTGTTTACCATAGTAGTACTTCCTTTGTACTGGCTTTTGTCAACAACCAAAGGCAAACAAAAAGACAAAAAAATACAGTCTGAGGAGATAAAATGAGAATCAAAGCTTGACTCAGATATATGGCACAAATGTTGGAATTGTAGAACAAAATTTTTTTTTAAATTATGCTTAATAAAAGATTTCTGATGTGAAAAGTAGGCAACATGCAAGAACAGAGGATTATGTAAATAAAGAGATAGAAATTCTAAGAATCAAAAGGGAATGCTAGAAGACAAAACAGTGTAACATAAATGAAGAATTCCTCTGATGAGCTTATTGGTAGACTGGATATAACTGACAAATGAGTCAGTGAGCTTGACGATAGACCAATAGTCAAGGAACTCAAACATCTAAATAGTAAAATAACAAACAACCCAATTAAAAAACAGGCAAATGATTCAAACAGACATTTCTCAAAAGAAGACATATAAATGCCCCAAAAATATATTTAAAAATGCTCAAAAATCACTAATCATTGGGGAAATGCAAATCAAAACCACAATGAGGTATCATCTCACCCCAGTTAGGATGGCTATTATCAAAAAGACAAAAAATAACAAATCCTGGAGAGTATGCAGAGCACTCTTATACTCTGTTGGTGGGAATGCAAACTAGTACAACCACTATGGAAAACAATAGGGAGGTTCGTAAAAAAAAAAAAAAAAAAAAAAAAAAAACCCTGCAAATAGAACTACCATATGATCCAGAAATCCCACTATTGGGCATTTATCCAAAGGAAAGAAAATCAGTGTATCGAAGAAAATCTGCACCACCATGTTTAGTGCAGCACTATTCACAATAGCCAAGAGATGGAATCAACCTAAATGTCCAACAACAGATGAATAGATAAAGAAAATGTGGTATGTATACACCATAGAATACTATTTAAATAAATAGTATTTAAATACTGTTATCATAAAAAAGAATGAAATTCTGTCATTCATGGCAACATGGACGAAACTAGAGGACATTAAGTGAAATAAGCCACAAAGAGAAAGTTAAACATCACAGGTACTCATGGAACCTAAAAAAGTTAATCTCATGAAAGTAAAAAGTAGATCAGAAGATGCTAGAGAATGGGAAGGGTAGGGGGAAGGGAGAGTTAGGGGGAGATTTGTTAAAGGATACAAAATTACAGCTAGATAGGAGGGATAAATTCTGGTGTTCTATAGCACCGCAGGATGATGATAGTAAATAATTCACAATCTCAAGTAGCTAAAAGGAGGATATTGAATGTTTCAAATAGAAATAAATGATAAATGTTCAAGATGATGGATATACTAATTACCCTGATCTGATCAATATACATTATATGTATCAAATACCCCATAAATAATACAATTATATGTCAATTAAAAATAAAATAAATGGAGAAAAATAATTTTAAAGCTTTAATGAAAGAAAGCTCCCAAACTGAAAAGCAGAGGACAAAAAAAATAAATAAATAAAACATTAAAAACAGATCCAAGAACTATGAGACAATTACAAAAGCTGTAACTAACACATACACAACTGGAATAGCAGAAAAAGAAAAATACAATGGAACAGAAGAAATATTTCAACTAACAAGAGACAAAACTTTCCAAAATTAATTCCAGAAATCAAACTACAGATTGAGAAAGCCCAGAGAACAGTACGCAGTATAAATATCAAAGAATTACTCCTACACGTGGCATATTTGAATTGCAGAAATTCAAAGATGAGAAAATCTTGTAAGAAGTTGATGAGAAGAAGGGAAACATCTTACCTTAGAGTAACAAGGATAAAAATTACAGCAGATATCATCAAAAAATACACAAGCAAGCATAATGAGAAGTGACATAGTTAAAGTGTTGAAAGAAAAAATCCCTGGCAATTTAGACATTTATTTCCAGTAATATAATACTTCAAAAGTAATGGAGATATAAGAACTTTCTCAGACAAACAAAACAGGGATTTCCTGGTCACCAGAATTTCCTTTCAAGAAATGTTCAAAGATGTTCTTTAGGCAAAAGGAAAATGTTATAAGTGAGAAAGTTGGACCTACATGAAGAAAGGAAAAATTCAGGAGAAGGAATAAATGATGGTAAAATAAGATTTATTTATTCTTTATTTATGGTATAATTATTTGTATAAACTTTTAAGAACACTGACAACATACTGGGAGATTGCAAAATATGGAAAGTGAAATAAATGTAAGCGATAGGGATAGGAGAGAAGAATTAGAGATACTCTATTATAATGGACTTGCCTTACATGTGAAGCGGCATAGTTTTATTTGAGGGTGGACTTAGGTTACCTAAAAACGCACATTGGAAACTCTAGGACAAGCAATAAAAACAATTTAAAAGAAGTATAAATGACATGTTAAGAGAGAAGATAAAATATTAATAGAATCATATGCACTGCTAAAATAAGAGGGCCAGAAAAGGAAGGATAAAAAAGAAAACAAAAGACAAATGCAATGAATAGAAAATGATCAGAAATGAAGCTATTAACTAACTATGTCAATACTCACTATAAATATGAATAGTCTAAATACATGAGTTAAAATAAGAAGATTGTTAGAGCTGATTAAAAAAGCTTGCTTTAGGCCGGGCGCGGTGGCTCACGCCTGTAATCCTAGCACTCTGGGAGGCTGAGGCGGGTGGATGGCTCAAGGTCAGAAGTTCGAGACCAGCCTGAGCAAGAGC
>NW_012136192.1:3965149-3984499 GCF_000956105.1 Propithecus coquereli
AAGATTTTGAACTAAATAAAAACAAAAGGACAAATTAAAAAATAGTGTGGATGCAGCAAAAGTACTGTTCAAAGGGAATTTGTAGCATTAAATTTATATATTAGAAAATAAGGAAGATCTAAAATAAGTAACTTATGCTTCTACCTTAGGAAAATAGCAAAGGAAGAAAAATATAAGTCTAAAGAAAAATAGAAGAAAATAACTAATAAAAATCAGATTAACCAAATTGGATTATACATCTAAATATAAAATGCAAAAATATAAAACTCCTAGTAAACAACATAGGGGAAAATCTAGGTGACCTTGGGCGTGACAATGACTTTTTAGATACAGCACAAAAGCACAGTCCATGAAGAAAATAATTGAAAAGCTGGACTTCATTAAAATTTAAAACTATTCTGCAAAAGTCACTGTCAGGAGAGTAAGACAAGCCACAGATTGGAAGAAAATATTTGCACATGACATTATTGTCTATATAGAAAACTCAAAGAACTGACAAAAAAAAAAAAAAATCATGGAACTAAGTGAGTACAGCAGAGAATATAAAATACAAAGTTAATATATCAGTCAATTGCATTTCTATATGCTAGCAGTAAATGATGGGAATTAGAAATTAAAAAATAAAACAATAGTATGTACAATAGCATTAAAATAAATGAAATGCTCTGGTATAAACCTAACAAAATATGTATATATAGAATCTACATGCAGACCACCACCAAGGTTTGATGAAAGAAATCAAAGATCTAAATAAATGGAAAAATATTCTATGTTCAAATATTGGAGGACTGAATCTTAAGATATCAATTCTTCCCCATTTGACACAATCCCAACTAAAATTCCAGCAAGCTATTTGGAGGATTTTATAAACTGATCCTAACGTTTATATAAAAAGGCAAAAGACCTAGAATAGGCAACATGATACTGAAGAAAAACAGATGCCTTACTCTAACCAATTTTAATACTTGCTATACAGCTACATTAATCAAGACAGTGTAGTATTAGCAAAAAAAGAGACACACAGATAAATGGATCAGAATAAAGAGCTCAAAAAAATCCATACAAAAATAGTCAATTGTTCTTTCATAAAGAAACAAAGGGAACTCAATGAGGCAAGAATAGACTTTTCAACAAACGGTGCTGGAAGTATTGTATGTCCATATGTTTAAAAAAACAAAAAAAAACCAAAAATCCCACAAAAGGAATCATAGACTTCAGTATGATAAGTCAAAGTATAAAACTTCTAGAGGACAAACATAGAAGAAAGTCTGTGCTACCTACTATTTGATGATGTGTTTTTAGTTACATCAAAAGCATGATCTATGAAAGGAAAAAAAGAAGTTGGACTTTTTCAGAGTTAAAACTTCTTCTCTGCAGAAGATATTGTTAAGGGAGCGTGAGGCAACAAATTAAAAGTTGTATCGGAACTTTATCAAATGAGAGAATGCTAATTCCTCAAAGAAAGTAGAGCTGGATAGGCAAAGAACTGTTCACGATCACTCCCAAAACTCACTTTGGTATGAAGTTTTGCACTATCTGTCCCCTATGTATTTTCTATCTTTATTAACCTGCTTTCTTGTGACTCTATGCCAAGCACACTTTATATATCAGTCAAACATATCTGTAATATTTTAAATGTGATCTACATGCCTTTGACTGTTCTTTGTGTGTGTGTGTGTGTGTGTGTGTGTGTGTGTGAAGGCTAATAATTTCCTCATTTATCTTACAAAAATCCCATCTAAGTTCTAATAGCTTTAATGTTCAGCATGCAGTGTATTTCTTCAGGAAAAATAATTATGAAAACACTTCAAGTATTCTGAAACCCTCTCAATTTGAAGTACTTTCTCCCTATGCCATATTTCCATAATAGCATATTTGTCTCTGGGTTGCAATCATCATCACAATGTCTCTTCTTTCATATGATATTTATGTATATTTTCTACTCAACACAGGTTGGAAGATGTAAAATGGTTGTCACCTGGACCCTTCTTTTTTTATCCCTTCATATTCTCTGTCCCAACTCTCAACACCAACCACAGATATAGCCAACAGCTTCATGTCTTTTATGCGGATCTGACAGTACCTCACTTTGATCTCCTGCTATGGGCTCTGATTTTGGGAAACCCAGACTAAATACCTCATGAGTATATCCTATTCATTACTTTTTTGTACTAAAATTTGAGTCCACTGCTTGTTCAGTTCAATTCTCCTATTTCATTGTGTTATAGTTTTTGAAACCCTAACCGTGACTTTTTATTATGTTTAATTGACAATAACTGTCAAAAATTTACCTTTGTAGTATTTTGGCCCCCTTTTAAACCATTGGAGTTTTGAAGAGATTAATAAATAAAGAATTTTATGATGAATTATTTTATAAAGCCATGAATTCTCTTTCAGTATGAGTAACCAGTTTCTAATTTAACTATTTTCTAGTTCTGAGCTTTTTTTTTTAAGTACACACCTAGACATGAAAAATATCATTGTACCTATATATGATGATTATGTGTCATTATTTTTGGTGTTTATTTTGCACTTTTCATTGTAGGTCTACAAATGTTCCTTCCTATTTAAGAGTTTCTTCATCAGATTCCTTCTTTTTTAAATACAGAGTATAAGTTACAGAATAATCTAATTCTCGGTATTTACTCTTCTGCCCTAGCGGCTCTCAGATATGGAGATAAAACATCAAGCACCAATGGTTGAGGATCACACTCACGCATGATATGGTAGCCAATACCCATCAGATTTCCATAAATTCTCTCTTTACCCTTCATTATTTAGAAAGATTTTCTATATGTAAGAAAAATTATAGGGGATAATATTTATAAAGCACTTTCTAAATGCCAGGCTATATTCTCTACAATTTCCATGAATTATTTCACTGTTTTCCACAGTTATTTGTGAAATAGGTGTCATGGTTTGTCCCATACTAAGGATGAGGAATTGTGCTCTCAGAGAGGTTGTGTAGCTTGCCCAACATCACACAATCCACAAATGGTATAACAACTATATGAATGCATTTCATATCACTCCAGAGCCTATGCTGTTAATTATTATGTCATGCTGTGACTCATTATTGCATTACATTATGGTATACTGTATAGTTGAGAATGTATATTTCAAATTACAACAAAAATGGGTTTATTGTGGGACTATGGAGCTAAAGGCACAGAGAACAAGCTATAAGAAGAGACGGAGTTTTTAGTAGACAGAGTTTCTCACTCAACTTGGAAATGCTGACCTTGAGAAAAGCAAATTCATGACAATTTTCTTTGTAGGTCCTTATTTAATAAATAAAAATAAGCCCTCGGTTTCAAAGAGCAGTCATATCACTGCTCCTATCAGTGGTTTAAGTGATTCCTAATGCCTGTCTTGGTTTTCTGTTCTCTGTCCATTTTCAAAGACTTTTTGTTTGTTTAAGCTTCAATGAAAGGATGACTGAAAATGGGAATCAAAAGCTGTTTACAATTTAAATCCTTGTAATTGCAAGTCATTGCTCCATTGATGTGAGTCACACTGCGGTGTGCATTCATATCTTTGTGTTTCCAGCTACAAAAGTAGTGCCTGTGGTAGGAGAAGAGCAGGACACAGAACAGTAGAGGGATTCTTACCACCTCAGTCCTGGCCTCAGAAGACTATGATATTTAAAAAAGAGGAATTTGTGAATCCCAACAATAGGAGAAATTACACCAAAGGAAAAAGTATCCTCGTTAGATGGTGTTAGAGAAAGGGCTAAGGTAGAAAGAAGATAAACACAGATAACCTGAGTTGACTGAAAGTCCTTGATAGAGTTCTCTTGATATGCCAAAGTGGGGTTTAATGAAAAGTGTTCAGTGGGTGGAAATGGTATCTCTGCAACAGCAAGTTGAGCTGAGTCAGAGAAATGTATTTTTCAAGTAATAACAAAGGAATTAATGGTGTTCATGTCTGTCATCCATACAATCTATCATCTGTTTTAGATCTTAGAAGATTAATATATATATTTTTTCAGTTGATCATTTGGGTCTGTGGCCATACCACCCTGAACGTGCCCAATCTCATCTGATCTCGGAAGCTAAGCAGGATTGGGTCTGGTTAATACTTGGATGGGAGATCACTTGGAGTTATAAAGATAGAAGATATAATAGGCATCTCTATCCTAGCACTACTATTGACTGACCATGTGAACATCGGCCAACTTTTTTAGCCTCTTAAGGTTTGATTTCTCTCCTGCAAAGTGGATGAAGTATTAAAAATGTGTTGACAATGGACTGAGGTAGCACAGGCGTGATAGGAGCATTTGATGCATTGTTCCGATCCCCTAGGATCCCTTTTTCCAGTTCTATTAGTATGCCTGCCTTCCAGCCACTGCTGGTGCTTTGGAAAATGGCTTTCACCTGTAGGAATTGCCACCTCTCTGGAAGGTGCCTGGGAGGTAGCCCACCTATTTTACTCCAAGGTACCTGTGGTCAGAGATGTTTTGGGTGGTAGGGAGGGTGCAAAAGCCCTGTTCTTTTGCCTCCAGGTAGGACAGACTCTGAGATTCAATTTATGTTCCAAATGTGTGTGATGCCTTCTGCTCTCCCTATCCCAAGTCTTTACTTGCTTATCTGTTTCTCCTGAGAGCATTTCCTTAATAAAACACACAAAGGAATTCCCAAAACATTGCTTCTAGGGAACCCAACCTAGGACACCATGTGTAGTACCTGGCATAGCACTTGCCAAGAAAGGGAAGAGAAAGATTAAATTACAGAGCCACAAGCAGAACTGAGGCTGGAAGGCGAGTCTTTTGCTTCCCGATTCCATGCCTTTTCTCTTATAGTATATATCACAGAGGTCTTGAATAAAAACCTGCTTCTGAAGATGAGAGACTGGGACAGAGAAGCAGATTTGTTTATTTGTGTTTTAAAATGTGTGTAAACTTTGTATAAGAAGGATATTAAAGTTTCTCTTTGACATGTGGCATATATAATTAATTTGTAGATGATAAATTCAATACTGTTTATTGTGGAATCTTACAGTGCTCAATAACAACAACAACAACAACATCAGCAACAAACAGATTTTGGAAATATGTCAGATTGCAATTGCCCAAATAGAAAGGTGTGGTGTTTATTCAGGCTTAATATCATAAAACTCATTTCCACAAACAGCTCAGCTGAAATAATGTTAAATTCTATTAAATTTTACTTTGAAGGGGAAAAATCTATCAAAGTATACCTTTTGGTATGTATTTTCTTCCAAATATAGTCAAGTAGAAATGAAATAAAATGAGAAGCAGCATGATGTAATGGGAAAAAAAAATCAATGGATATGGAGTCCAAAAACATAAAATTAAATATTTATTCTTATATTTGCTTAGCTGTGTAGGGGTTACATGAGTATTTAAATTTGTCAAAACTCACTAAACTGCCTGCTTAAAATGGGTTCAAAATTCTGTCTCAATAAATTTAATTTTTTTAATGACCCTTGCCTCTCAGAGTTCTTGAGAGAATTAAATGAAATCATGTGGGTTAGAACTCTTTGTAAGTTGTGCAGGTCTAACCCTCTTGTATATTTGTGGAGTGGATGAATTCATAAAAGCAAATAATACATTTGAGACTGTTTATTTTCTCTGTTGTCATTTGTTCTGGCATAAGGAAAAAACCAGTTCTACATTGGTAGGTAATGAAGCGTTAATCAGAATTTGAGAAGATAACTAATTGGTTGCTTTTATTTTTAGACTAATGAATTAAAGCCAACTTCAGATCTTTCTGGTTGCCTGTTAGTCGCATGCATGAATTTACTCATATTAACCTTCCCAGGTTAAAAATTCATTCAATATATAGCTGTTCAAAATTTATGTATTTATTTAATTATGGTTTATTATCAAAGAAGCTGAAGACAGATGCTTTAAATGGTTTCTATGGTAAGGACAAACTTATTCTCTTTCCTGGGCATCTGTTTCACTGCCTTAATTTATTCCTACATGGTATAACATTTATAGTGAAGGAAATCTCTTAGGAAACAAGATTCATTTATTTAACATGTCTGAGTAAACTCTTCTTTAATTGAGTGTGATCCTAGCAAAAATAATAAATGTGATCTGACAGACTGAAATGAGATAGATTTAGCCAATGAGAAAAATGGAGTTCATGCTGACATAATTTTGTGATATAAGCATTACATTTAAACTCAAGCTAACTCAACATAAGCTATTGTGATACCTGGAATCTTAGTATCTAGATACAGAGATATGGTCACTGTTATATATTACTTCAAAAATATGATAATAGGGCTATAAAATGGTAATAGTCTATGAATATTTACTCAAATTAAACAGGCCCTAGTAAATCATATGAGCCAATTTTTTGCCATTTAATTTTTTTTTATTTTAAATTGAGAAAATTTCTTTCCTACCATTCAATAGACAAGAGAGCAAAAATAAGACTAAACTGATATCATTTGAACTCTGTCTTTATATAACATGAATATAGGCAATTATGCATTTAAATAGCCATTGAGCTGATAATGGCCAATTCATAATCTTAAAAAATGAGTCTAAGTAATCTAGTGATGTCATATATGAAATAAATTATTTCAATTCATTCATGTGATATCATAACAAGGGTTAATGATGTGCATGTTTTCATATACTTTTTTTCACAATATTATAGAGGTACAAATGTTTTGGTTACATGAATTACTTTTGTACAGTTTGAGTCAACGTTATGTGTGTCCATCACCCAGATAGTGTGCATTGTACCCGTTAGGTGTGAATTTACCCAATTCTTCCTCCCCCCTCCCACCTGCTTGATTTCTGTTGAATTTCACTACCATATGTACACATGAGTGTTGATCGTTTAGTTCCAATTTAATGTTTTTCCTTTCTTGTGAGACTTCATATAGGAGGATGGTCTTCAGTTCTATCCAGGTTATGACAAAAGGTATTAGTTCATGAGCAAGCCAATTTTTTGATATTGTTTGGCAGGTGTGGACTACTTTCTGATAAATCTGAACTTGAAATGGTTTATGGTCAGTTACCTTTTCCACAATTTTGCTTCCCCAGATGGCACTTGCATATTTCTTGTTCACTGAACTCACTGTGCCCTAAACTAGAAAAAAGATATTTGGAGAGGTTTCATATTGGAATTATGAGCCTTGATCCAAGTCAAATGTGTCCAATACAGTATTTCTGGTATGGCATATAGGAATCTAGTCTTACTTGAGGTACAACAGTACAAGATGGAATATCTACCCAGAGCAGAAGATATCTGGTTCGGATGAGCCAAGAGATTTTCTGGAATGGTAATTGCAGCATACAGTGACAATCACCATTTATGATCCCCAATTACTAAATATATATAATTAAATATTGGGAAAATGCAAATTAAAATCATAATCAGATACCACCTGTCAGAATTGGCATTATTAAAAAGTCAAAAAACATTAGATGCTGGCACAGATGCTATGAAAAAGGAACACTTATATACTGTTGGTGGGACTGGAAATTAGTACAACCTCTATGGACAACATAACAGAGATAACTCAAAGAAATAAAGTAGACCTACCATTCAATCCAGCAATCCCCCTACTGGGCTTCTACCCAAAAGAAAAAGATACTTGCATTTAAATGTTTATCACAGCACAATTCACAATTGCAAAGATATGGAATAACCTAAGTGCCCATCAATTGATAAGTAGATAAAGAAATATGGTGTGTGTCTGTGTACACACACACACACATATGTATACACACATGCACATATTATACACACACACACGCACACCCCATGGATTACTACTCAGCCATAAAAAGAAATAAAATAATGTCTTTGCAGCAACTTGGATGGAAATAGAGAACATCATCCTAAGCAAAGTATCTCAGGAAGGGAAAAACAAACACCACATGTTCCCACTAATATGTGAGAGCTAAACAATGGCTACACATGGGCACAAAGAGGTGTACAGGACACTGGAAACCAAGAAAGAGGGAGGATAGGAAAGGGGTAAGGGATAAAAAGTTTCTTATTTGGTACAATTGAACACTATTCTGGTGGCGGGCACACTAAAAGCCCTGATTTCAGCATTATACAATTTGTCCATGTAACAAAAACACTTGGACCTCCTTAACATTTTGAATTAAATATAAATAAATAAATATTGAAATATTCTCACAATTCTCTGTTTAGTCTAAGGCACCAAAATAAACATGAATGATTCCACTGTAACAATGCACTAATTTAGCTTGTGAAATTTACTGTGGCTAGCAGTTGTGGAATGCTTAACATGTGCCAGATACGTTGCACACATTAACATATTTAATGCTTACAACAGTTCTGTAAGGTGATTGCTATTATTATCCTCATTCTGCAGACAAGAAGACTAAGGTATTATGAAGTTGAGTAACTTGCTTAAGGCCACATGAGAGCTATATTACAGGGATTGCAATTTTCATTCATGTAGTACTACTCTAGAACCCACCTTCTTAACTACTACACTGCAGTGGCTTTCTATCTATTGTGAAAAATAAGGCATTATTAACACCATTTGGGAAGATAGAAGTGGGGGCATAATAGTGTTCCAGGCAGAAGATCTCTAAGATTATTCTCCTGCTAGCTGAGGTATCAGAGAAATATTCACAGAAGAAAGAGCTCTTAGACTACATGCAGCCAAAAGTAAAACCAGAATTCTGATACCATAGGCAATTTGCAATGTGTTACTATTTAATCCTGTGGGTTTTAGTGATATTACAGTAAACCAAAGAAATGTGACATGAAATTAAGAATGTATACTAGTGCATAGACTTTATATTCATTTTCATGAATAACGAAATGATGTTACATTGTGCCCTTTAATCCACAAATAGTTCAATGGTATGAAAAAGATATTAAGATGATCAAAAGATATAGTTTCATTTGCAGTAGTTGGTTTGAAAGTTGTATTTTCAGTTTCTTGGAGAAGTAAGAATCATCGGTATTGAGGAAAAACATAGTACATATGAATTAACCTATATATTGAAGTTAAAGGTAGTTGTACTAGACATAATGATGTAAATGAGAAAGTATAATTATCAGTAAAAATAAAATCCAAAACAGCAAAATAGTGACAAACAACCTTATTAAAAACTCTTATCATGATAAATTATGTTTGTATGTTCATTTTTAAAATTTGGGGGGAATAGTGTTGTGTTTTTCCCGTTAATTATATATCTGCCTATAAAGGTTATATATTTTCATCTTGTTTATTAGTAAATTGAAAAAAGTAGAAACAGGGAATGGGGAAAAAGCTATATTATTTTGATTTTTGTATAAGACACATACAAAGCACAGAAAGGAATGATCGGTGGTGGAAAATAGTCACACACAATAAGCAGACAGAAATGGGGCCCAGTAGAGTCTGTTAGATGATTGACTAAAATCCTCCTCTCAAGAGGAGAGCTGACTGCACAGTGCAATCCTCCATCTCTGGAGAGATAAAGCCCCTTTGTGACATTACTAAGTATAACACAATGTTAATGAGGCATAATGATGAAGATAGTAAACTAAGATGTAAGTTTAATGAACAATCTTGACTAATGCTGAGTACAGAAGGGAGGCACAGAGGATGATGGGCAGAGAGAAAGCTAAGAATATTGTTTTTTCAGTTGTTCTCAAACTTTAGTGTGCATTAGAATCACCTGGAGGGCTTGTTAAAACACAGATTTCTGGGCCACACCTCCGGTGTCTGACTCCACAGTTCTGAGGTGAGTGGCTGAGAATTTGCATTTATAACAAGAAACTAGATGATGCTGGTGCTGCAGTCTAGAGGCAGATTTCAAGAACCACTTTTCCAGGAAAACAGCAACCACACTGTCTCATTCAGTCTCCCTCGTGCATCTGGTGTATTCTTGAATGGACGACACTACGTTCTCTTTTCTGTCACTATCACTCCAGGCATCGCCACGGGAAGAACCAGGTCAACAAAACAAGATCTGGAAACAAGGATAAAATAACAAGCATGTACACGTTCTTCACATCCCAACCTCGACACACTAACAAAGGCACATCAAGAAATTTGAGCCAAGAAAAGATGAAAGTAACATTTTAGGGAGAAAATATCAAGAAGTATCTCCCCTCTCACTATGTTTGCAAATTATGACTAATTGTTCCACATTTAGCATGTTTTGAAGCTGCCTTGCTTGTTACAAGTTTCCCCAGGCCATATGAATTTCTTTATGGTTTGGTTTGTTTGTTTCTCAAGGCACAAGATCATCTGGTTGAAAATACTCTAGAAAGAAACAAATTGTGTTTGATAACCTCACCTTTCTATCCAGGGAAAGAAATGAGGGGCAGTGGTTTAAAACCCGTATCATGAAGATTTGGACTGGGTAGTATGACCAGTTTGCTCCAAGACGAGCCAGTGTATTTGTGTGTTGGGGGGCATTGGGGAGGAATCTCAGCTGGAGTCTCACTTTTTTCGTCTAAGGACTCAGGTATATCTGAGCATGTCCGGAGGTCTTGTGCAGTGGGTCTGAAAATAGTCTGTTTGAGAGAGGGAATAAGGTATCCTCTAAAGGGGAAAAAAATCTGCAGAAAACAGGTACTTGGACTTACTGTACTGCTCCATTCATTGGACACACAGAGTGATTTTGAAGTCTGCCACTGAGATTATTCTCTGCTTCTGTATACTGTCTGAGTCCTTGGGAATTCAAATTAAAATAAAAGCACTTAAAAGAGCTTTTAACCAAAAACCCATGCAATGGATAGGGATTTAAGGCGGAGAAGGAGGCCCTTCCTACAGCAGTGAGGAAAGTACTCGATAAGGCCATGTGGAGAGTGCCAACAGCAGCATGACCTGCAGCTCAGCACAGGGGACCAGTACTGGCAACAACTAGGAAAAACATTCTGCTATTGATATTCCTGCCACACACTAGAGGTCAAATGTCTTTGTTTGTGTAGTACCCACAAAAGAGTAGTCTGTGTTATGTTTTCTACTCAAGCACAGTAGAATACTTACGGGTTTAAAAACAAGACATACATTTGTTTTATGTATGGGCCTCTTCCTTAACACTAATAACCCTGTGCTTTAATTGTTGGTTTTCATCACCAGTCGGTGAACTCCTTAAAGACAAGGACTGGATTATGCACATCTTTATCTCTTAATACCTGACACAGAGGTAGTGCTGAAATACATATTTTCATTAGTTGGGAGAAATTAAATCTTGGTTCGTAACTCTGCATTCTGTAATGTTTCAGACTGATTCTGCTTCCTTGTTACTTGAATACAGAAACTGTGGGAGTCCCACGAAGTGATCCTAGATGCTCCTAATTATTGGTTTCAGGTTTATACCCGTCTCCAGATAGTATCAGGAACTCAGTGATAGTATCACCAGTATAGTGGCAATGCCTAGAACATTGACTCATCAATATAATTTTATTGGTAAATGTACACAATTGAAAAGTACTGCCCCCTCACTATTTCCCAAAAGTAAAGTCATACAAAAAATGCCATTCACCCTAGGTAAAAGATGCAATAGATAATACAGTCATATATTCTCTTTTAATTTTTCCTTTATTTATTTCTGAAAAAAGACTATTCATTTACTTTCAGAATTAAAAATGTAATCTGGAACACCAAATAAAAATAGTATTTATTGCTTCATGCTGAGGCTGATTCATTTTAAAATGTGCCATATTCCTAGAGGATTCAACCACAGAATCATCCACTATCAAATCAATTATTCCTTGATAACTATGCTACTCAATGGAGAATATTGCTGTGAAATGAAAACATTATGGGATTTATTATTAGCATGTAAGGAATGATTTTTCTGTGTGTAAGAAATCTATTATGACTTATCCTTGCCCAGGTTTCTCTACAGGGCAAGAATATGAGATGTTATTTTGTGAAACTTACAGTTAGCTCTAGTTTTATACTTCTGACAGTAACATAATGACTAATCTGAAATGCCACTTTAACAATATTTCTCAAATACTTTATATAGGTGACCAACAACAAAATCACATGGGCTTGTTAAAAATTGATAATGCTGAGCTCTACTCCAAGCACCCCACCTGGAGTAGGAGTCTGCATTTTAGCAATTATTTATGCAAAAGAAACAATAGCAAATTGTGCAATATTTATCTTATTACATGCTAATTAGTCAAAGCAGACAGCATATTTCATGAGAATTCAAAAGAAACAAAGAACAGTAAGGTCTGGAGAGATGAGAAATGAACTAAGCTTTGAAATTGTGTAGAGAGTTCAGATAGGTGTTAATAGTAAAGCACATTGACAGTAAAGGGAATGATTAATGGGGTAAATGCATGAATGAATAAATAAATATGATCTGAACTATCCTAAATTCTTCTTTGTGCTATTTACATAGATATAAATATGGTTTCAGTAGCAAATCTAAAATAGTTTTATGGTATATCATTGCACCTTTGAAAATAGTCTTTCATGGGACAAAAGTGATAAAAGATTTAGAATATAAATCTATGAGAATTAGAACCTTGTTTTTCTTTCTTAACAGTATATCCTCAGTGCCAAGGTATGGTTTGGATTATACTGTGGAACACAAGGTGGCATTCTAAGTAAGAGAGATAGAATGTGTGATTATAGAGCAATGGAAATGAGGACACTTATTTTAAATATAGAAAGAAAAATAGCTAATTTAAACCAGTGTGTTCTGGGGAGTAATAATAGCATGTATATAACATATCTTATGATAATGAAGCACTTTCACTTCCTTAATCATTTGATTCTCACAAAAGTCCTATGACTTATGAGTTATCATCCTCCTACTAGGGGAGAAAACTTTTTACTGAAGTTTATATATTTTTGAAAAATTGGAGTTCAGACTCCATCACATGGTGTTTATCTCCTCTTAGTCATGTCTATTCACATATACCGTGGCTACCCCATATTTGAATAGAGAATAGACTTTGGTTATGGAGCAAACTAACAGTCAAATTATAAATCAGATATTTATCGAGTTGCTAAGTGACCAACCTTTATAAATAAACAATTTAAAGATTGGCTTCCCAATCTCAGCCATGGTTTAACATCTGATAAAAATCTCTTATTATCAGTTGTTTGACCCCAAATACATTTTCTGCTATGTTCTGTCCTTGAGAAAATAGCACTAGGGGCCTGGCTGGTGGGGGCGGGGTGGGGGAAAGGGGGAGGTTGGCAATTATAGTAAACTTTGTGGAAGACAATAGGCTTTGTTTGGAAGTAGTGGAAAGCATTCAGCCTGCCTTCTCTTTTTCACTGTTTAAAATTGTTGTCATGTCCTCTTGATCCTGAAAGCCTCCTCCTTACCTGTGCTTCAGTCAGTAGTCAAAATTCAAAGAAACTTAACTAGAATCTTGATTCTGACCTTTCATCAGCTATGTACATACTGGCTATGTATATTCTTCTTAAAATTTGTGCAGATGGTACAACTTCTTAAGACCAATTTCTACTGAGATTTCCCTTACTGTACATTTTGGGAAAGCTAATAAAGTTGCTTACTACTGTAGTAACATTGCTTCTGATCCCATCAGCTCTTTAGCCATTGGGTGAACAATGAGTAGTTCATAGACTGAATTGATCCACTGGGGGCCGATCAGACAAGCAGCCAAAAATAGATGGCAATTATTTTAGAAGTTCTCTGAAAAAAAGGAGAACAGATAAAAATTGGATAACAAAGAGAAAGTTGTAAGATACTCCAAGTGGGAGGAAGCTCCGTGAATAAAGATATGGAGTTAACAAAGGCATTATATTTGCGGAAAAAGAAGCACTGGATACTTCTATATCCAACTGTAAGCAGGTCTAATGTGCAGCCATTTTAGAAACACACGACTGTATATTTCATAACTTGGACTGTGAGCATGAGGCAGTTACTGATATTTGTCCCCACATGCGTAACTTATATAAATGCGATCACCATTTATAATGCTTACTAAATGAGAATATTTTAAATGGATTATTAAAGGAAGAATTCTTTAAAGACTAAACATTTTTTGTAATATTTGATGTTTAAATATCAAGTAGCGAAAAACTAGATTTCTCAAGTTGGGGATTTTAAAACAGTGCTCTGCCTTAAGAGGCTCTTGCTTGCCTGGCTCAATCATTTCTATGTATTATCTAGTTCCCAGACTGGGAGAGCTTTGGGAACAATTTTATATTTACAGAAAACTTTCATGCACAGTGCTTCACAGATGAGTTTTTGCATTCTGTAGAGGTCATATTAGATCCATTTCCGAAACACAGCTGATTCTCCAATAACACAGAACTGTGCTACCCACAAATTAGGAAATTATGGTATGGGATGCTCAGGACTACACTCAGCAATAAGCAGCACAGAGTGTACCTCATAGAGGAAAAGAAGCAGAGATAAGGCTATCCTGTCTATCTGATATTGTAACCTTAGCTTAGAATATCAAATGTTCGTATTCAGGCAAATGAGGATGAACGCCATGGTGAACTGTTTAGGACTCCATTATCACAAACAAACAAAAGAATTTGATCTCCTTAGGACAGCAATCAGTGTCTCCACCCTTCTTCCACTATCCCCCTTGACTCGAAAAAAAGTCAATCAATTAGCTGAGAATGGAGCACTGCAGAGCCACAGTGGGCTACCGCTAAGGATGTGGTAGGGAGTAGAGGAATATCATGGTTTGGGGGAGCACTTAAAGCTAGCACAAAAGATTTGCAAAAAGTTCTAAAGGACAAAGGGAACTTAAGGTGAAAGACCAATATTCAACTCGAGGACTCTAAAGTCTTTTAAGAGACAAAGTCTATTATACCCATAAAGAGTTAAACACTTTTTGACCTCAGTAACCCAAGGTTCTATATGGAGGTTGTGCATGCAATGAGTTGAATAATTAGATAAGAGAAATTTCAGTGAGATATCATGTAGGCAGACTGTGCCTAGAAGGGAGAATTATGAAATAAATGATCTAGAGGGGAAGTTTTTCCTGATTTCCACTGTGACCTCTATAGGAACGGTGTAATGTGAAGTAAACACCAAGGTGTCAGCAATTTAAAAATTGTTGAGAAGCCATGTGGCAATTGTCAGTTGATTAATGCCAGTGAGGATCAAGTTTTGCAAGTTAGAAACCATCAAAGAGATTTGATACAAGCGGGAAGTAGACGGAGTTTGGAGGGATATAAATAATTTGGAAACTACAACGTAAACAAGGAATTTCCAGAGATGATATGTGTCAAGTATCATGCTAGATTGGGAAGGAAGTTAAAAGGCACAGATGACATAGTCTCTGATTCCCAACTGTTATACTCTACGAGGAATAGAAGCGGTATCAAATATTTACATAAGTAGTCGAAAGAAAGAAGATGAATTCTGCAAAGTGAATAAGGGTCTCTTCTATGTTAGAAAGTAAAGTAGAAAGTAAAAATTTGGCTCTAAATTAAAGAGCATTTTAAAAGGCATAGTGGAAAGTAGATGTAAGGAGGAAAGGACAAGATGATACTGAAAAGGGAAGAAGCAGAAGGCTGTTGCATTTTACCAGTATCTGGAGACAGGAAGAAAAGGAGAACTAACTGGGCAGTTATTAGCAACAGAAATGATTTTCTCATTTGCAGACAAGTAATTGCAAATGAGGCTACTACAATTAAATCTCTTGAGAATTTTTCCTGCATTAATAACATACTTATAAATGTTTTGAGATACTATTTGTAAAACATCTGTCCAAGTACCAATGGATTTATTTTTCTTAAACTACATCAAGATTCTTAGAAACATTGTCAAGGCATATATAGTCAAGTTTCTAAATAGGTTTGCTTTGCCTCTCTGAACATCCTGGAAGGTCATTAAAGGAAATAGCAGTTAAAAAAAATCTAACTATTAAAATGCCCATATAATTCACACATTTTTAAAGAGTCTGATGATTATAAAATAATATTTATATGATTTTTCCCAATATCTCAGCTGTGGGGCCCTAGGTTCCTCTGGGCTGAATTTTGTAGCTGGAAATAAAAGACTTAGTCCTCACAACTTTCTCACTCTAGCTTCAATACTCAAAATGATCAGAAAGTAAAACAATTTCAAACAAGGGTAGGAAAAATGTATGTGGGTAGTAAGAAAATGAGCAGGAAATGCAGCAGAAAGAATGATACTTAAAAAGGTCATGTACAAAATGTAGGAAGAGTAGTTAAGAAGATGTGCTACTGCAAAAAAAAAAGAATGCAAATTTCTGAAGAAAAAGGAGGAAATTAACAGATGATATTGTTTGAAATGTCAAAAAAACTCATGAAATGAAAATAATTATTTTAAGTTATTTCTTAAATGGATGTCAGTGTCGTTTGTATTTACATGATGCATTTGATGTGCACCCTTGGACATATTCTCATTTTTGAAAAGTTTAATGCAATGAATTAATTATTCTGAACACAAATGAATTCTCACCCCCAGGTGGTAGGACTGTGAAAGCAAGCATTCCTTTTTTTAAATCAGAGCTCATTATTATAATTAAGTTATTATGGAGCTTTAATGTACTATTTTAATTTGTCTCCCATTACTCATATGAGCATATAGGACATCTTTTGTGCATGTGGAGCTACAGCCAGATGGATAATTTTAGCTGAATTTACCTTTTAAGTAGATCATATAACAATATAGCCTAATTTTAAGCATAAGTGTCATCATCTGTGATTAGAGTGCAGAAATTTTCTGATATGTCATGGGGTCAAAGTGGGGGAACTAAGATGGAGAGAGGAAAGCTGGGTTGGAATTGAGCTCAGAAACATATAGGCAGCTTAACTTTGGGTAATCACTTTAGCTAAATTTCTTCATCCTTAAAATAAAATAAGTGAAAAGAAGCTTCTAATTTTATAAACTACCAGACTAATATTGTGGAGTTTTTTTTTTTTTTTAACAAGAAAATATGACCTTAATGTCCATCTTGTACCATGCCTTGGAAATAGTTAACCTAAACTGAAAATTTGATCTGTGAAATTTTGATCTCCAAATTAACATGCTAAATACACACACACATACACACACACACACACACACACATGCATATGTGTATATATATGTACATATGTATTCAACTCTTAACCAAAACAGGGGTTAGGGATGCTGACTATCTGCACAGTCAAAAATCACATATAACTTTTGACTCCCCCAAAACTGAACTACTAATAGCTTACTGTTGACTGGAAGTTTTACTGATGACATAACACATATTTTATGTTATATGTATTATATGCTGCATTCTTACAATAAAGTAATCTAAAGAAGAGAAAATATTATTAAGAAAACCATAAGGAAGAGAAAACATATTTACTATTTATTAAGTGGAAGTGGATCATCATGAAATTCTTCATTCTTCTTATCTTCATGTTGAGCATGCTGAGGAGGAACAGGAGGAAGAGGAGGGGTTGGTCCTGCTGTCTCAGGAGTGACAGAGGTGGAGGAGTTGGAAGAGGAGCCGGGAGAGGCAGGCAATGTGAAAATACATTGTAATTTCTGTCTGACATTTTTGCTTTTTTGTTTTTCTAAAAATGTTTCTATAAGGTATCAATCCACTTTCCACTGTTTGCTTTACTTTCAGTTCCTGTATCATAAAATGGCCCCTGTTGTAAATGAAGTCAAAAGCAGTCTTCAATAATAGGAACCCTTCGGCCAGATTTTCTAATGTCATTTTTTCTTCTGGTACTGTTTCTTCTACATCTTCTTCCTCATTTGCACTTGTTCAGAAGCACTTATCTCCATCAAGTCATCTTCTCTTAATTCCTCTGGCATGGTGTCTATTAGTTCTCAAATTTCTCCAAGATCTATATATTGGAACCCTTCACTGCTCACCTTTTTTGCCATATTTGTAACCTCTTTCAGGATTTCCTTGATTGTCTCTGTCAAAAAAGTCATGCACAACATCTGGACACAATTTTCTTCAGCAGAAATTTGTTGCTTTGCGCTTGATGGCTTTTGTGGCTTTTTCTGTAGCAACAGTGGCATCTTCAATGGTGTAATCCTTCCAGACTTTCATGATGTTTTCTCTATCAAGGCTCTCTTCAATAACATTGACAATTTTTTCAATAGAGCACCATGTGTAATGAGACTTAAGGGTCCTTATCATCCCTAATCTAGAGGCCAAATTAGAGATGTTATGTTTGGGGGCAAGCAGACCACTTCAAGGCCTTTGGGTTGAATTCATGGCTTTCTGGGTGTCCAGAGGCATTGTCTAATATCAAAAGAACTTTAAAGGACACCTCTTTATTGGCAAGGTATTTTCTGACTTCAGAGACAAAGCATTACTGTAACCAACCCAGAAATAGGATTCTCATTGTCCAGGTCTTTTTGTTTTACAACCAAAAGACTGGAAGCTGGTGTTTATCTTTCTTCTTCAAGGCTCAGAGGTTAGCAGTCCTGAGCATAAACCCAATTGCATTTGCACGAAACAGTGGAGTTAGTCTGTTCTTTCCTGTCTTAAATCCTTGTGCTCACTTCTCTTCCTTACTAATAAATACCCTTTCCCACATTTTTTTTTCAGAATCGTCAACTTTTATATGCATTAAAACCTATTCAGACAGATATTCTCTGCAATTATTTTTCTTAATGGCAACTGGGAACTCTTCCAGTGCTTCTTAGTCAGAAGAAGCTGCTTCTCCTGTTATCTTGACTTTTTAAGCCAGACCTCTTTCTAAAATTATCAAACCATCCTTTGCTGACATTAAATTTCCCAGCTTTAAATCCTTCATCTTCCTTTTGCTTTAAGTTGTCGTATAATGATTTTGTTTTTTCTCAAGTCATATTAGGGTCTGTAGAAATGCCTTTTTTATAGCAGTCCTGCACATAAATGCTGCAGCATTTTGAATATGAGATTAAACAAAAATATTTCACAAAAAGTGCAATGCTTCTTGCCTGCTGGCATAGCTGCAAAAATAGATTCATATTTTTTTTCTTTTTTCTTTTCTTTACAATGTTTCTTACACTTGATTTGTTTATCTTGAAATGGTGGGCAACCATAGTTACAGACCTCACCTCAATCTACAGTACATACCAAGCAATTCTACTTTTTCTTGTAATGCTACAATTTTTCTCTTTTTCCCAGGAGCACTTCCAGCATCAGTAGTGGCACTTCATGTGGTTCCAAGGTGTAATCTGCAGTTTACAATATTGCACAAAATATGATGAAATATACACAAGAACAGCAAGAGATCACTTTTTACTGTGATATGAAATTACTGGAGAGACAAACCGCTCATGCAGAGATGATTAGTGTCACATGGTATTTTTAAGGGGACACTGACAACACGAGCTCACCTCAAGAGCAACAGGAAGTGGCTACAAAATTATTACAGCCGTACAGTGTGTACTGTAGTCAGTTTTATGCAATTACGATTTAACACTCCATCTTTATGTTTGTTTACATTTCTCTTGACTACAAAAGGAAGCAT
>NW_012136192.1:3985779-3993534 GCF_000956105.1 Propithecus coquereli
ACAGTTTAGCTGCCTTTATGTTATTGAGCTCATTCACTAATAACTTCATCTAAGATATTGTTATGTAATTTTTAAAGCAAGTCATGGATCTGTACAGAAATATCAAATAGCACCCCACACTTTTTTTTGTTTTGAGATTTGTTTTTCACAATAAGTAGCAACATGTGATGCAGTCATAAAGAAACTACAAAAGGCAAAAAGAGCGTTTCTGCACAGCACTTCAAGGCAATTTGGAAAGTCATAGGTTCATCATATAAATAATGGCTTCTGAGATTTGATCCCTTAGAGTTTCATAAAAATAAATTGCTTTTCAATAGTTAGTGCTGTAGCATTCATTAAGAGAAAGAATTCTAGACACAGGCTTGAGTTGAGTATTGCACAATAATATTTTATAAAAGTACCTGAAATAAATGGCAAACATTTAACTACCTGACTTGATTTTGAATAGTCTTTGAAGAAGTCTTAAGGAAAAAAATAGTTTTGCTTAGATTCTTAGGTGGTATTTTTGAGGCATAAAAATGATCAATTTTCCATTTTAACATTTCCCTGACTGTGCTGACAATACCTGTATAATTTCAAGCTACTTCACTGTCAGGAAAAGCACTATGCAACATCAAGATTAGACCCAAGGTGAAAGCAATATTTATAAGAAACATAAATGCTAAAATGACCCTTGCCTAATATTTAATTACAAGATAGACGGTGTTGCTAAAAAATGGTTTACTATGTTCTTTAAAAGATGGTTTACATGTATTACAATAATAACTAGCAGATTACATGTCATAATTATGTTTTAATGTGGTTTTTGAACTCCAAATAGTGTGAAATGTTTCTTTTCATAAAGTATGCTTTGTGCTGGTGGTTTGGGGGGGGTTGGGTGGTGATTTTGAAAATTGTCAGTTACTAGTTAAAGAGTTAGAAAGAGTCCTTCACACTTCCTGATGGACTGCAGACTGTATCATTTATCAGAGCACTCTGGAGTAATGCAGAATTGTCTACAATGGCTATCAGTAACTCAGTTGACCTCGCTAGGGTATTCCGAGGAATTCTTTATCCCACTTTGAAGAATAGCGAAGTGCCATTGTATTCTGAACTTGGACATTAAAAAGAGGTAGAAGCACTTACATTACCCCTTTAATCTGACAGTACTTTAAAAACTAGAAAATGACTTTGTTACTTTTCCACAGAGATCCATCCAGACGTTCACAAAGCATTAGTTTTCACCCGATTCCACTGTCAGCCTTCAATGAATTAAGTGTAGAGCTAGAATCCTTGGTTTTTAGTCCCTAGTTGTAGCTGAAAGATCTGCAATCATGTTCCCTCTGGCATCGCTGTCTTCCTCTCCTTGCATTGCCTTCCTTTCCTTCTAACAAATTCTGTGTGATTGGGAATAAAAAGCAAAAGCCAAAGTGAAATGGAAGAATATAGGGCAGGATAAACTTTATCTATCTTGTTGCCTTCTTAGAAAAATCACAGATCAATCCACGGGGACATATGAGAGGTGGAAATTTCACTTCAAGGTATGGAATAAATGTTATCTCATTATTTAGTCCCTTACATTTGAAAGTATTTGCTATAAAAGATGACATATGAAAATAAATTGAATTCAATTGAATTCAAGTCATCATTCTAGCTATGCAGCTGATTGTCCTGGTAAGAAAATTGATGTTTTATATCATGATTAGAATGTTTTCCATCTTGGCCTATGATCATTTCATTTTCCTTTAGGAAATGGAAAAAAAGTCTTTGTGTATGTTGTCAAAACTTTAAATTGTCTAAGCTTTGTTTTGAGGCATTTCAAGTTCATTAGATTAGATTAATTAGAAGATATGGTATGCATGGTCAGATCTAGCTCTATATGCTCTATTTTAGGTGATCTAATGTGTTTAATTTTTATTTCAAGCTTAAATCAATGTGATTTCACTTTCTTATTTTGATAGTGCTATAAATCTCTTGGTGTTGGTTGTAAAACATGCAAGAACTTTAGCCACAGGGAAGGGAGTATAAACTAAGACCTAATATAGGGGCTGAGGGGTAGAGTAGTGAAAATAATTACTGTTAAAGGTACTAATAACACTTTAGGAGTGATTGCCATTGGAAAAAGAAAAACTTTCCAACATTCTAAATGCAATCAGAACTCTATGTATTTTAATTTCTTGGTGAGAAAACCATGGTAATAATTATAAAGTAGTGGCAGAATGTTTTTCTAGAAAAATAACTTTTTTTCAGCCCAATTCTGTGCTTTGTTTTATGTGACACAGTTTAATAGTTTTATGGTGCCTATGCATAAAAGTGTACTTTTAGTAAATAGCTTAAGACAACACATATACAGCAATAAAAGAAAAAAATGTGTGACAGTAATAACAAAAACATATTAAGCATATTCTACGCATGTCAAGCCAAGCCAGTGATCCACTTTCAGCATTGAGATGGGTACTCAGGTGGTTGGGCTTCTACTGTAGAACTCTCCAGGTAGGGTCAATGTTTTTGATTTGGAGGGTAATGCCATTTTTTCCCCAGGGAGATCTGTTTAGGATAAAGTAAATTTTAAATAACAAGTAGAGAAAGTAGACAAAAGGCCAGGGAAGGATTAAAAATTTTATCAGATTTGCAACTAAATAGGAAAATGTTGATCACAGCATTCCAGTTCAAGTAAATCAAGAAACCAAGACAAAAGAGAGTGCCAGAGATTGATGGGGATATTTTGCAGCTTGAGGTGATTGGGAAATGCATGACGTGTGAATGCCCATAGCCCTACTCCAGAGCATCCTGTTTGGACTTGGAAAAGTAAGACTGTATCAGAATTCCCAGTGGAGTTCAGCTGGGGTTCCCTTTTCGTTTCCTAGCTTGATTGTGATGTATTCACCCCCTGAGGGAGGCTGAGTATCCAAGTGGAATTCTGACAGTAGGTGAGGCTCTCCTTATGTTTGAGGAACTTAATAATGGGAAGATATCATTCAAAAGTGCCCAGTTCTTTAGAAATATAACTGTATATCAGAAATTAATTGTTAAGGAGCTGTGGATTCACAAAATATTGCAGGGAGATTGCACACTGGTGGCCCATTTGTCAAATTCACTCTGTAGAACTGCTTTATTTAAATTCCTCAGAGCTTTAAACGTCTTGAAATAATTTCCAATTTTAAAATCAGAGTGTTTGCACATAAATATATGAATGGCAGGCACTTTGTGAGAAATTGGGAATGGCGCACTCACGTTTATACGTGATGAGAATCAGCATCACTAAGGTTCAGGCTCTCCACTCAACCACGAGCCCCATCACTCTTGCACCTGATCTGTTTTACACATTTGTGTTAATTTAACCATGAGCCACGTGGGCCTTTGGGTTTTCAACTCTAGTATTACGAGTTTCACTCTCTCATTTCATTGCTTTTAGAATATTTTTTGACTTTAGTAAACTGGAAATGGCCTCTGTGACTTGTTTCTTCAAATTATGAGACATGCCTATGAGAGAAAGAATCTGCTCTGGAAAAGCTCACGGACCACATGTGCGTGGCTCAAGAGTAGTAAAGCATCATGTTGGTTAATAGCTTGGCTTTCAGTCCCGGCTCCATCACACATACCTCTTGTGAGACTGAGTTTCTTAACTATGCTAACCTCAACTGTTTCACCTACAAAATGAAGAAAATTAGTATTATAGTATAACATTATGTAATACATATATATGTGTGTGTATATATATATACAATATACATATATTATATAGATTTAAATAGAGTATTTTATATGAAGATATAATTATGGGTTACTATAGGTTATCATAATATATAATAATGATAATGATAAATAATATTTAACATGCTCTGAACACCTTTTGATATGTTCAGCACTACTCTAAGTGCTTTGTATCTACATCTAATTTACTCATTATAACAACCCCATGAGTTTGGTACCATTAAGATTATCACCGACATTCAGATGAGTATTTAAAGCCACCATTCTAACTCCAGAGGCTATTTTAATACTTGCAAATAATTTAACAAGGTACTTGACACATGGCAAGCACTGATTTTCTAAGGGATACAGACTAGGTTTTTTTTTTTTTTTTTCCAATTAACTGTGCTAAGCAGCTATACAATGCCCAAATACCTGGGCAAGTCGGTAGAAGAAGAAATTCATTGTAGCAGTGCCTACATTTACTTTACTAGAAGGAGAGAAGTTTACCATATCAGACCTACATCAGTGTCAAGATTAGGAGACCCTGTTAATTAGGGGAGTTATCAAATTGTTTAGTCAGCTAAATGTCATGGAGTGTTAGCTACTGTGATATTTATTTCCATAGTATTCTGAGGTTAAAGCTATGCCTGTATGATAAATCTAAAGTTAATTACATTTTTTTAAAGACAATCAATGGAGGTGGGACTAGGATCAATGAAGCAGTGATCTTCAAAAATGTTCACTGACAACTGACAAAATCCAGAGACTCCAGCCTTCATTACCTCAAGTAGCAGGCAGTCAGCCCACCTTGACAGGTTGCATGTCCTCCCTTCCATAGACAGTTGGCTCAAGTAAAATGACAGTTGTAGGGACACATGGTTTGCAAACCCAACGGCAATGATGTCTTGGAAATGGAATCACACTCAAATATTCATTCTTGTTTACTCAGAGGGAAGCCAGAATTGCCTCTAATTAATTGATTTCCTATATGAAAAGGTTTGCTCCAAGAGCACTTCATCTCTTGAAAATGCTGCTTTGAACACTGAGTAAATGGAGGTCCTAGAAAACCTCTGACAAAAACATTCAATGGAGTAGCTTCATAGGAGTTCAATCTGAAAAGCCTGTAGCTTCTTACTAATTACAGTTATAATAATAAGAAGAAGAATGCTTTAGGTAGAGCACTTATTTAGGAAAAGAGAGTCAGAGGACCCTGTCTTTTTCTCTGGGCTAAATCCTGTGTTTTGACACTGTTTGACATTATTTTAGGACCCCCTACCAGTAATAAGTATATAAACCAAATGACAAAGCAATATCATACACAGAAAAAATAAAAACCCAATTCATACGAGTAAACATAGCATTGTAAAAACATATTAAGTACTAGGCATTGTAATAAATGTGCGTTATACATTTTAAATGTGATATTCATCTAAGGCATCCTATGGGCTATATACTATTATCACCTCCATTTTAGGGATGTGGAAACTGAGATTTAAAAGGGTTACATAACCCTCGTTAGAATGGACCACTCTTATGTGGAACAGACGAGATCTAAATGCTTGCAGTCTGATTCTAGACCAATAGCCTCTCAACCTCTATCCACACTGTTATAAATGGTTTCGTTATATTATTTTATTTAGGTATAAGTATCTCATTTAGAAAGTTACTGAGAAGTCTAGAGAAGTTAAGTAACTTGTTCATTAGAAGCAGCAATGCAAAGCCCTGTTTGCCTGTATAAAGCCCATTCTCTTTTCTTGAAACCACCTTTCAAAGTAACTACAGAAAACTTCAAAATTGATTTATAACAACAGTCACCATTTACCATAGGCAATATGTTCATTAAGTCTTGTGAATGGATTATGGAGAGTAGGAAGCACATGCTCTGAGTGGGAAATCTCGATGTGAAGGCAGATCTGAAGTTGGGCCTTCGAGACATTGCAAGGTCCCGTGTATTCCTTCTGAACGGAGGGACTTTGGTATCCCCCATAGTTAGCCCAGAATGCATAAAACACCGCCTCGGGAAGGAACATGGCATGTTCCACAGCCAAGGATAACTGAAAGCTGTATCTTTATACTTTTTCTTGAAAAATGTCCTATAGAACTTGGCAAGGTATTGGGTATTTTAATAGGGTCTTAGATGCTATACCCACTAACATCTAAGTATGCTTTAAAATTGTCCCATGTATTTGGAGGCACAGTTCTGAATTTGAGCTCAAGTAACCCCAAAGTCCAGGTAACAGCTGTCACTAAATACAGTACTTGGCACCTAAGGTGCTGAAAATTTTTAAACAATGTGTTTTTGTTTACTTGTTTGTTTGTTTTTCATCATCCTACATATATTTTTATGTGCTCAATCTGTGATATGCCGCATTCTGCTTCAGAATACTTTTGTTTAAAAAGGGTGCTTAGGTGGTCCTTCCCTATGATGTAGTTATGGACCATATTAATATTTCTAAAATAAAGTTTTCTACATATGTTCTGATTGAATTCAATCACCACTAAATAAGACTATTCTTTTACATAAAATGCAATTTATCTATAGTCTGTCTATTACAATCCAAAAAACATCTCTGTGCCTGCAAAACCACAGATGAAATAATGGAAATAATAGATTAAAACATTTTCCTTTTTTTGTCTTGTTTGTTGTCAAAATTTAAATCAGGGCTTGTAATTTAATTCTGTGATTCTAGAAAGCATGATGATCTGATGCTATTCATTTGCTTTTAAATAAAATCACACTGATGAATATGTATTTGGAATTAGTTATTTTCCAACTTTATGCAGCTCTTGTAGAATCCAGTTGCTAACAATTAAGCCAGAAATACTGATGGGATGAGTTTAAAGAGATACAGCAAATTCTAGAGAAAAGGGTAGGGAGAACCATAGTAGTCAGTTGAGAAGTAGGTTATCTGATAAGGTGGTTAATGTGGGGAGGCAAAAGAAATAAAATATTCTGTTGAGACACATACCATCTGAGTTTAACAACGCGGCCTAATGGATCCCCGCTCTGAGACAGGTATCGTGCTAAGGACTGGGATGATAAAAGTGAGTGCTATGCCCATTGCGTAGGAGAGGCTTTTGGTTTTGTTCCTATAAATTGCATTTGTTCCTACTAGTAAAGATCTGCAAAATTCACTTTCATTTACCAGCCTTATCATTTGATGGGAAAAGAAAACTTGGCACCAAATTCTGCTCTCTGCCTGACTTCCAACTGGAGTTCCTTCTAGGTTTCTAAATTACTTGGCACTAAGCAAGTCTCCTCTGCCAAAAAGTGAATGGCTCAATATTTGAAACCAAGCACATCAGCAAAATTCAGATTGAATGCTGAAATAACTTTGATTCAAATAAAACGAGTCACCTGTACCTGGGAGGAAATTACTTATTACAAAAGACAGTAGATTGGAAAATGAAAAAAAAAAAAAAAGAGAGAGACAGAAAGAGAATGAATGGGCTTTAAGTAGCTTTAGTAAGTTGAAATTTTATTATAGGTATTGTTGATATGTACCAGAAGATAACCTACATGGACCTAATGAACATAGTTAAGAAGAAAAGGTATTATGAAGAGCCTTGAAAAACATACATATGTGTCTGGACTAATAGGTATGTTCTAGAATCTAACTGGATGGCTGTGGTCCACTGGTGTTTTAAACAGGAAGAGAGACATGGGAAAAGCCACTTCTTTTTTAACTAATTAATTAGTTAATTACTCCATCTATTCATTTATCTACCCTCCAGTCATCCATTTGATAAAATATATTCTTATTGAAAGCATACAATACTTCAGTAACCTGAGCATCTTAAGGATCATGAAATGAGTAAAAACTACTATAGTCTTCTCATGGAACACAATCTAGTAGCAGACAGGAATAGTAAATAATAATGTGTAGCACAGATGTGTCGGTAGATCTGTATTCTTCGTGTTTTATGGCATGTCAAGCAGGAAAATGAAATCGTCTGTTTTCTTGTGGCATGGGAACCTACCTGAAGGCTTTGCTGCATCAGCAGGTTTACAAACACACCCCATACATACACCTTCTCAGTGACACCAGCTTCAGCACCATCTTACTTTTTTTTTTTTTT
>NW_012136192.1:3995242-3996809 GCF_000956105.1 Propithecus coquereli
TACACTGTTAAGAAAATGAAGAGACAAACTACATATTGGGAGAAAATGCAGCTGGCCCTCTGTATCCATGAGTTCCACATCCACGAGATCAACCAACTGCGGATTGAAAATATTGGGGAAAAATATGGTTTGTCTGTACTGAACATATACAGACTTTTTTTCTTGTCATTATTCTCTAAACAATACAACAGCTATTTACATAGCATATACACTGTTGTATTAGGTATTATAATTAATCTAGAGATAATTTAAGGTATAGTGGAGGATACATATCAGTTGTATGCAAACATTACACCATTTTATATAAGGATTTGAGCATCCATGATTTTGGTACCTGCAGGGGGTCCTGGAACCAATCCCCATGGATACAGAAGGACACATATCCAACAAAGATCTTGTGAACAAAATATTTAAAGGATACTCAAAACTCAATAAGAAGAAAATAAACAACTCAATTAAAATGTAAGGAAATGGTTTGAACAGACAATTCACCATGGAAGACATATAGGTGGTAAATAAGCTCATGAAAATATGCTCAACTTCATTAGTCATTAGAGAAGCACAACTTAAACCACAACGAGATGCTACTACACACCTGTTAGAACAGCTAAAATTAAAATAAAATAAAAAACCTGAAAATACCACATCCTAGTAAAAATACTGAGCCTTTTGATGTTCATTGTATGTTGTTGCTGTTTTAATAAATGACTAAACACTACATTTGCTAACAAAATGCATAGTTGAAATGTCTGCATAAAACCGTATGCTATATATGTTTTTGTATGATATCAAATTTTATGTGTGTATGAAATTGTCATCTCTCCCATTAATTGTATGGAATATCCACATTAACAGTTAAATTAGCATACTTCTTTTCCTAGTATGTGTTAAGGAGGGAAATATCTATTGCACCAGAACAATTGGTGATCTTAATATACACACTATGGAAGCTTTAGAAGCAAAGCTATTAATTTTCAGGAAAATATATTTTTAGAGCAAGTAGTACTTCTAGTAATATAAAATACATGACACTCCTCTATATCCATTGCCTCATCTTTAGTCTGGAACATTATTGTTTCTTGCCAGGGCCACTCTTCTAAACTCCTAACTGTTCTTTTATTTCCCTCCCTCCCTCCTTTTATCCATTTTCCACATTTTATTCAGAGGAATGATAAATCATAAATTTAATCATAACATGATATTGCCTGATGTTTTTAGTAGCTTTTCATCATACCTCAAATAAAATCAAGATCCTCTTTCATGAATTTTATTTATACTTAAGGTGATGCAAATGGCTTCAACAAATGAACTTTAAAATATATAATAGTCCAAATATAAGATTATTTTATTTCTTTCTCAGATGAAGTCCAAATGGTTTGCTACTGACTGGAAGAGTACCCTCCTCCAACTGTTTATTCAGGTTCTTCAATGTTGAATTTCACCATCTTCTATCTGTGACATCCAAGTTTGACATGATTATCTTCATCGAGTGCATGCATGGGAAAAATGCGATAGCTACTCTCTTCTCTCTCAAATGGACCACACTTGTCCTGACTATCTGCATAGT
>NW_012136192.1:3998432-4001787 GCF_000956105.1 Propithecus coquereli
TATTTCACAATAAAATTAATTTAAGTATTTCTTCAGAAAACTTGTCATCAAAATTGAATTATACAATGGTTATGAAACAAAAGAGTTGCTGGCACATATTAACCACTTTATATATTTAAATACTTTTTGATATCATTACTGTTGCATCACCATCATTATTTTGTCTTCCAGAGAATAATAAAGTAATACTTCTGGTAAATATTACAATCCAATGGCACAAGCCCTAATCTTAATTTTCATCAGAAGAGCCTCTTCAGTGATGCTGCCTCCATCTTTCTTATAATAATCTAAGAATTTCTCAGAGTGCTTTCTTTTTTTCCAAAAGAGCAGTTTACTAGCTACTGTGTTGTCCTTGAACCCTTCATTGGTTCTTTACATTGCAAGGAAGAATATCTCTCACATTCCTTTGATACTAGGTTAAGGTGATACAGGTCAAAAATACTACATCTTTCATTGTTTACTTCCCCAGAGCTTTTCCCAAATTGATGTCAGTGCAAATTCTGTTGTTTGTGGACCCAGAACTAGGACCACCTTAAATAATTTGTCCTAGGAGTTTCCCTAGTGGTACTGTTTGTTTCTACCCAAAAGTAAGCTTGCTATTTTTCTCTGACACTAGGTCCTGACTCACTTTATTGTCTTTTAAACAAACACAGAAATGATGGAGATCTTGGTCTTCTCATGTGGAATACTTATAGGATGCTTATGTAGTTTCCTGAATGTCTGACTAAATTCCTAAAGCCAGGCTGGTTAAACAAATTAGCATTCCATGTGGTAAAAACCCACATAGTCAAGCCCCTGAATCAGAATCTGCAGGCATTTGGAAATCTATCTTTATAACATAGATCTACCTTTTAGAATGTTTTAATCACTTCTTAGTTAGATTACCTGCCTCTGACTTATTCCTTTTTCTACCCATTTACTAAACTGTTACAAAAGTTGTTACTCTATAGATCTAAGTCCACATCCTACTCCCCTTTCTAACAAACTATGTCCTTCTACCACCACAAACCAAATGAAGTCCAGACTTCTTAGTTTGGCAAACAAAGTCTTTGACAATGTCTTCACTCTTATCACCTCCTGCCAAAAACTCTTCACTGAATCTGCCAGACACATCTGTTAATTTTCAAATAAGTCACTAACTTTCAGGTGTACTTTCTTGAAACATAGTTTCTCCCTACTTAAAATGTCCTTCTTTTTTTCTATTTTCTTAAGGAACTCTAAGCCATCTGTTAAAAACTATCCCAGTTTTCTTATAACTTTCTTTGTTTTACTTTATTTTTATTAAAACAAAAACATGAATTACAACATTTTTGTATTGCACTGCCATCATTTATGTATATAGGCTTCTTGGTGAAAGATCTAAGCTGTGTAACCTGTGTAAAATCAATCATATTAAAATATGTCTGTCTTCCTCCTGCGATGTAATTTACATAACTCATCAATTGCTCATATGGAAGAGTCCAGGGCTAGATGTGTTGAATGATGACTGTTCTCCAGGATTATGAATTGAGAAGTCAGGAAACATTGGCCAACTCTTAATCTCTAGGCATATTTATATAATAGAGGGTGTCTACTCCAAAGCAAGCACATAGAGATTCAGCATATAACTAAGGAAGTAGAATAATTAAGATGATCTCCTGATTTATGCCTCCAGGGAATTTGTGTCAGTTTATTAAATATAGGCAAAATATAAGGAACTGGATAAATGTGCAAAAATAAAATACCGTAGGAAACTGAGAGAGGGAGTCTACCCTGCTTGCCAGTCTAATAATAAAGTTTAACATAAATAGTAGGAAGGTATATATTCCTCATTTAAACTTGGCCACTAGAGAAGATTGTTTTCATCAGTGTCAACATGAATGCCATTGAGAGGGAATGACAGCAGCAAAAACTGCTGCTAGAGGAGTGATGCTAACACAAGAAGCAGAGTACCTGTGCCAATGAAATGTTAGCACTGAGACTGGAAAACAATCGCATGAAGTGGAAAGAAAAGGAATTCATCATTCACAGGGATGTATGTGAGCTACTTCTTAAATGAGAATAAAATGATGTTATGGTGGGTGACTGTGTCCTCTATGGATACTGTTATCCTAAATCCATCTAGTTTAACATTTGTCCTGGATTCTTCCCTTTTTATTAAATGTCATTAACAATTACAATTTAAGTAAACTGTGATGCAATTGGTAAATGCATATGCAACAAACAGTTTTTACTTAAATGTGTGGTTAAACTAAAATAACCACTGCTCTACACAAGGTAACTCACTTCTTTCTTTTAAAGGAAGTATACAAGACGGCCACTGATAAAGCAAAACATGCTCAGAAACACATAATTATGGATAGCTAATTCATTCCCATCGTGGCTGGTAATAGAAGGGGTATTTGATGCTACTGCTTCTGATGGACACTTGTTTACTATTCAGTTGTTCCAAGGCTCGTGCCCTGGTAGATTGCAATGCATAAAACCACCAAGCTGTTATTCAAGAATTAGTAGCAAGCATGAGAAAATATATGCCAGAAAAGAAAGGCTGAGCAGGTTATGTGTAAGACACATAATGGGTACTTAACATTCCTGCTGTAGGGGGTTTGGCGTGTCTGATGTAAATCTATGATTATACAATATAATTCCACAACTTTTAAATTTATATTTTAGTTTCTGGCCATTTTTCATTTCATAATAAACTCCGAAGAATGAGCTAGAATATAAAAGCATTCCCACTAAGAACCAGAACAAGATAAGGATGCCCACTGTCACCACTTCTATTTAACATAGTACTGGAAGTCCTAGCCAGAGCAATCAGGCAAGAGAAAGAAATAAAGGTCATTCAAATCAGAAAAGAGGAGGTCAAACTATCCCTGTTTGCTGATGATATGATCTTGTATTTTGATAACTCTAAAGACTTGACCAAAGACTTCTAGTATTGATAAATGAATTCATCAAAGTCTAGGCTACAGAATTGATATACACATATTCAGTAGCGTTTCTATATATTAATTACAGTCAAGCTGAGAGTCATGTCAAGAACTTGACACCACTTATGATAGCTGCAAAGAAAATAAAATACCTAGCAATAAACTTAACCAAGAAGGTGAAAGATTTCTACAAGGAGAACTACAAAAAATTGATGAAAGAAATCATAGATGTCACAAACAAATGGAAAAACATCCCGTGATTGTAGATTAGAAGAATCAACATTGTTAAAATGTTCGTACTCTCCAAATAGATTTACAGATTCAATCCAATTCCCATTAAAATACCAACATCAATTCCACAGATGTGTAAATAATAATCCTGAACTTCATATGGAACCAAAAAAAGGCTTGAATAGCCACAGTAGTCTTTTTTTTACAAAGAA
>NW_012136192.1:4002652-4003584 GCF_000956105.1 Propithecus coquereli
AATGGGAGAAAATATTTGTAAATTTCACATCTTTCAAAGGGCTAATATCCAGAATATATAAAGAACTCAAACAAATCAGCAAGAAAAAACCAAATAACTACCTCAAAAAGTGGACGAAAGACATGAATAGATTTTTTTAATAGAAGAAAGATGAATGGCCAACAAACACATGAAAAAAATGCTCAGCAACCTTAATCATCAGGGAAATGCAAATTAAAACCACAATGAGATATTATCTTCACCTATCAGAATGGTCTCTATTAAAAAATCAAAAAAAAATAGATGCTGGCATGGATGCAGAGAGAAAGGAACGCTTATACACTGTTAGTGGGAATGCAAATTAGTACAATCTCTATGGGTAACAGTATTGGGTTTCCTCAAAGAAAATCTGAACCTACAATTTGATCCAGCAATCTCACTACTAGGTATGTATCCAAATGAAAAGAAGTCATTATATCAAAAAGAGCCCTGCATTCAAATGTTTATTGCAACACAATTCACGATGGCAAAGGTATAGAATCAACAAAAATGCCCATGAACTGATGAGAGTAGGGGAGGAATTTTCAGAGAGCTGAATGCAAGAATGGATAAGTCATTATTTTGGGGAGATAGGGGTATGGAGAAGATGTCAGTGATGTCAAAGACAAACTGACCTATTTCTAGGGAATATTTGTGTCATGCCAGTGCTTGGTTTACTTGGGGAGAAAATTTGCATTTTCAAATCATTTATAAATGCGAATGATCAAATTGCTAAATTAGCTTCTGATACTATTGTTTACTCTCATCTTTCCCTTCTGAGAGCGCCATTAATGCAAGTCACATTATTGGACTGAGAAATGAAGAAGTAGAGCTGAAACACCACTTTCTCCCCAGGGTAAGGAGTACAGTACTCAGAATGCACAAAACCTTCAAGTTTTCTTTTTCCTCATCTC
>NW_012136192.1:4003634-4005715 GCF_000956105.1 Propithecus coquereli
CCAGGGCCACTCTTCTAAACTCCTAACTGTTCTTTTATTTCCCTCCCTCCCTCCTTTTATCCATTTTCCACATTTTATTCAGAGGAATGATAAATCATAAATTTAATCATAACATGATATTGCCTGATGTTTTTAGTAGCTTTTCATCATACCTCAAATAAAATCAAGATCCTCTTTCATGAATTTTATTTATACTTAAGGTGATGCAAATGGCTTCAACAAATGAACTTTAAAATATATAATAGTCCAAATATAAGATTATTTTATTTCTTTCTCAGATGAAGTCCAAATGGTTTGCTACTGACTGGAAGGGTACCCTCCTCCAACTGTTTATTCAGGTTCTTCAATGTTGAATTTCACCATCTTCTATCTGTGACATCCAAGTTTGACATGATTATCTTCATCGAGTGCATGCATGGGAAAAATGCGATAGCTACTCTCTTCTCTCTCAAATGGACCACACTTGTCCTGACTATCTGCATAGTCAGCCATGTTCTGTCCTTGAGGTAAAGGCATAAGTATTCTGTAGTCACAGAACTTTTCTGTGATAACCCCAAATTCACCCCATCCACATTTGCCATGATTCTTTTCTTCCTCACATCCCTCTGCTTATTTCCTTCACGAAACTCATAAAAATTGGAATTACGTTATATGTGCATCTACTTCATTTCTGTCTCTTTCCCTATTAGAATGTAGTTTCTGGAATATAGTATTCTGGAAAATTGTAGTGAACGTGTCTCTCTTGCTCTCTATTGAATCTTCAAAGGCCAGTACAGTACCTGACACATAGTAGGCTCCAAATAAATACACCCTGTGCGAGTGTTTAAGCACTCTGCCTGATAAAGAAAATAAACAAGGTCTCTTTTCTCACCACCAGATCCTTTGTCCTTTGTATGTCAATACTTTGTTCTAGGAACATAATCCTCCATTCTATTGTAAAATAACCATTATCTTAAATACAAAGTTGTTTTGAATTAAAGCTTGCTCTAAGTAAATAGTAACTTAATAAACAATATTAATCATGTAAAAGGTGAGGGAGGGAAAAATTGTAGTGAACGTGTTCTGAGCCCTAAGGCAATCTCTCAGGTCTATAGTAAAACTATGCATAACTAACAAGCCAATCATGGAGAATAAGAAAATATTTTAAAAGAATAAATCAAAGCAAAAGAATGAGAAAAACAGAAACACAGAATATGTGGCACAAATTGAAAGTGAATGGTAAAGTGATATATTTAATCTTAAATTAGTAACAGCATAAGAGATAACCTAAATACTCCAGTTAAAAGCAAAAGTGAAAAGATACAGTGATGGCAATATACTGTTTACATGACAAATTTCTTCAATAAATGAATATAAGAAAGAATGGAGAAAACCACAGTTGAGAAAAGTTATATATCATAAATAACTGCCAAAAGAAGCCCATGTAGCTAATTCATATCAGGTAAAGTAGATTTAAAGACCAAAAAAAGGTAAGAAAAATAACAGTTAACAATTTTAAATGTTTGAACTTTCAAAGAATATATTACTATTCTAAATTTCAAATAGTAGCATAACCTCAACTTCTATAAAACAAAGGTTTAAAAGACTGAAATTAGAACCACCCAAATATAAGGTAATCTGGGAAATTTTTTATGTACCTCTCTCAGGATTTGATAAAATAGACAAAAAAGTTAAGTTTTAGATGATTTGACAAACACAATTAAAGTTGATCTAATTGATATACACATACATCAATTGGCAATGGCAATCGAAACAGTTGTTTCAAGCACATAAACAACATTTCTAAAAATTGTCCATATACTGGGTCATAAACCAAGGCTCAACAATCCAAAGGCCTGATACCATGTAATGTTATTTCTCTGGTCATAATGGAATTAAGCTATAAACAAACACCAGAAAGATACTAGTAAAGCCCCATATGTTTGGGAATCAAGATATACATGTTTAAGGATTGCTTTAATTTTCTTCAGAGTGTTCATATTCTCAGCTGGCCTAATCATTGCTTTAATATTTTTGACTAGGTTTGAAGACTAAACCCAGATCGTCAGCTTAGAATAGAGAGTATAGCATAATGATTCATA
>NW_012136192.1:4017965-4019829 GCF_000956105.1 Propithecus coquereli
AGTATTCAATCGTTTTTAAACAGTCGTGCTTATTCAATCTTCTGCAGCAGCATAGGATCCTGATTTTTTCTTACCTCACTGGTCACCTCTTTTCAATTACTCGTACTAGGTTTTGCCAGTATCCTAAATTATGAGCTCCAAAGCCTTTGTGCTTGACCTTGTTCTCATCTTTCCCTGTATACCTGATGGAGGCGGGGAACCTGAGGCCTTTTTATTTTAAGATTGTTCTTTTTTAAATACCAAAGGATGCAAGAAAAGCTTCATCTTTCTCTGCTGCATCCCTTTTAATAAAAAGATTTGTTCTATAAAATTTGGATTCAGTCAAAAGGTCACAATCAAGGATCCAGAAGGCCACAGGTTCCCCACCTTCTCCCTCAACCTCTAGAATCATATACTCAGCTGCCAATCAACATCTTTCTCTAAGTGTAAAACAGGCATTTCAACATTAACATATACAAAATTGACCTCTCCAAATAACTTTCTGCATCTTATCCACTCCACCTCCATTCCACTAATTGCTCAAATTAAAAACCAAGGGAACAATCCTTGCTTCATCTCTTCCTTCTCCTTCATAATCTAATTCCACAGAAATGTCTTTGCTATAATCCAGTCTATTCATTTATCTCTATCTCCTCTGCTAGCCCTCAGATTGAAGCCACCCTCGTCTTCCACCTGAACTATTGCAATTGCCTCTAAACTAAATTTGCTTACATTCCCTCTTAACACTTTCCAACTTACTACTCATGTAGCAATCTAATATTTCCCCCTATATAAATCAAACCTCATATTATACTTAAGACTCTTGGTTATCACCCTATTCCATCTTTATTTCTAGAATAAAGTCCATACTCTGCAAATTGCCCACATTAGCATCTACAGCCTACCCTCTGTATCCATAGGTCCTGAATCCCCAGATTCAACCAACCGTGGATCAAAAATATTAAAAAAAAATAAAAAAAAAAGTTCCACAAAGTTCCAAAAAGCAAAACTTGAATTTACCATGCACACGTACTACATTGAATCCACACAAATGAAGCGATCTGTAGGCATTGTTTCAGGTGTTATAAGTAATCTAGAGATGATTTAGAGTATGTCAGAGGATGTGTGTGGGTAATATGCAAATACTATGCCATTTTGTACAAGAAACTTGAGCATTCATGGACTTTGGTATCCACAGGGGGTCCTGGACCAATTCCCTGCAGATGCTGAGGGACGACGGTATTTCATAGGAGCAATGTGCATATGCTGCTTACAATAGCATCCTATTTCCTTACGCTCATTGTGTTTTAGTGCTGTCCTGATGATTAAACTACCTCATCTCAGCTTGGGCTGGGACTATGCAAACAAAATTCCTGCCTTACTGTAACAGCTGACTCCCAGTTAGGTTTTTGCCAACATGAGGTGCAAGAAGGAGAGTAGAAAATGGCAAGAGGGTGAAAGACGGGATCTTTTCTACTTGCTGACAATTCTTACCAGTGTTACCCCAGCAACACTATTCCCCCCAGCAGTAGCAGTTGGTTCTGGTTTTAGGGTTATTCATATTTGCAGAACCAGCTTTATATGTCCTTCAGATACTCCAATAACAGCTATATAGTGCCCTATTCTCAAAAATCTTAGCTCCAGCTATTTGGGTCCCTTATTCCAGACTTTGAATTTGTATGAACTCTACTTCTTCAGTTCCCACTGCCCTAGGAGTAGAAGCTGCCGCCTGCAGTAAATATCCCTATGTTAATACAACAATTACTTTTTGCCTATTTAGTCTTCTACCACATGATTAACCAATTTAAAAATTAATTTATAATTATTAAAATAATTGGCACATTTTCTGTTTTCTTGACTGTACCCTAACTGATAAGAACAAAAA
>NW_012136192.1:4032324-4033828 GCF_000956105.1 Propithecus coquereli
TAGCATGCTGTACATTATGTATGCTATTTTATTGAGATTCTGGATTTTGTTGCCTTCTAATAAACTAACCTCTGTGTTGGAAAGCACTTAAGTTACCTACATCTGCTTGATTCTCTCAAGGCTTAGTGTTAATTTTTTTTAATATGGGTTTATAGTATTTGGTCTGAAAATATTTCTAGAAACTGAGTACATTTCTTTTTAGGAATGAGAGGATGAGAATAAAAATACAGCAAACAGTGAGGGATATTTTACTAGATTTGATGAAAGTCTTCATTATATAAGAAGTAATGTGATGTTTTAAAACTATCAGAAAAAAATAATTGGCAACACTTGGAGAACATTTGGATTTAGGGAATACGGAGAGATTCATCACTTCATTGTGATGAGGGAGGAACTCATCATGTTCTTTCCCTCCACCTTCCCATTATCTGAAAGATGTGTGAGAAGCAAAGTACCTGCAACTAATATCATTTTCCCACAGTACCTATGTTAAAAAAAGAGTGATTTCTGCTGCCTTACAATTTAAACTCATTGTTTCATTGGCAAAACAAAGCAGTTTCACTTCTTGCTCACAGAACAGATCTAGGTAAAGTTAGTAGGGTATGGCTAGGAAGGACAACGCTCTCCGAAGTCACTCAGGGATCCAAGGTGATGTAGATCCCTTTTTCTTATAGATGGGGCCTTCCTCTTTCAGGCAGGATGGAGTAATAGGAACCAGATTTCCACAATTGCCTGAAACAAATACAATAAGTGGACAAAATACATGAAACAAAGGTTTTCAAGTATTATACGTCAAGCAGCACATGAAAATGATTTCTGAGATAGAGAAAACAAACAAAGTAAACCCAATTAATGTCCCAAATTACTGTCTAGAGAGAGTTTGCAAGTTGCAGCTCTGAGGGGGACCCAGGAGGATCCTAGTGATCTCACACAGTTGAGCAAAAGGAGCTGGGTTTCTGGGGAAACTAAGACAGCTAGAGTTTTCAGGGCAGAAGAGCTTTGGCTATCTGCCTCTTCAGCACTTTAACTGAGTTCTAATCCGTGCATGTGTACGATCAAAGTAACCGAGGCTGGAGAAAGAACCACCTGAAGCAAACAGAAGGCACAATTCTCAGACTTTGTACATAGCTAGTCACCACCTATTTTTCTACAAGTCCTTGAGTAAAAACCTCACAGTCTACAAACCTCCTTTTAAATTGTATTCAAAATAATCGAACTCTGTTGTGGGTCTACTAAGCAAGAAGCAGTTTACTATCTCTATCAGTTCTTATAGTCAGTCATTCCTGTGGTTAGAAATATTCCAATTTATACATTAAAAATCTAGGGCTCAAAGAGGATGAGTAATTTGCCAAAACCATACAATTAGATAGTTTCCAACAATGCGTTTTTAACTCAGGATTTTGAACTCCAGTGTCTAGTGGCAGGGAACCACATGGTTTTGGTTTTTATGTTCTTGTTGATTATTTTTTTCAAGTAAGAAAATTGAACTGCTCATGGGAAATAG
>NW_012136192.1:4041101-4041720 GCF_000956105.1 Propithecus coquereli
CATTAGCAATTATGTTTGTATATAGAACATCTAGCACATTTATTATTGTTTGATACTTTAATGTTTATGTGTATGCTACATATTTTTTGTATAGACAGAGAACAATGGAAATAATATACCAGACAGTAACTATGCATCAACTATACATAGTAAGATAATTTCATTGAAGTCTTAGACTCTTGGTACAACTAAAGGTCTCTCTATAGACAATATATGTTACATTTCTAAGCACTTATTTGCTAGGTCCATTCTAAGTATTTCATGTATATTATTATCACATTTAATTTGCACAATAAAATGGGAGACAGGTGCTATTATTATACCATGTTTATACCTTAGGAAGCTGAATTGCAAATCAATAAAGTAACTAGACCAAAGTCACAGAGCTAGTTGGAAATATAACTAACTCCCCTTTAAATCATGGTGTATTGGCTCCAAAGCACAGACTCTTAAAAATAGGAGCATGGGTAATTTTTAAAATAATATTTTAGTGCACATAAATTCTTTCATAGGCTAGTGAGATCCTTTAGAGTGTATTTTATTTTACTGACTGAGAGATACATAGAGTACATTGTCCCACCTCTTCTGTGTCCCTCATTTCTACCTTCCTATGGATGAT
>NW_012136192.1:4041770-4043134 GCF_000956105.1 Propithecus coquereli
ACAAGGGGCTTTTTGGTATTCAGGCAATGGGAGTAGAAAGATCATCATCAAAGATAATAGCTTTGAGTTAATAAGCCTAAAAAATTCTATTTCCAACATTATATGAATGTAATTTAACAACCAAGTATCTTGCATGTTGAATCAGTCAATTGTTTCACTAAAGCACTATTTGAAATAATGTAGTTTTATCAAAAAGTCCCTCCTATAAATTCAGGAAACGTTATTGATTTTTTCATCCAGAAGATAATATTTACCTGAACACCCTAAAGGGGAGAAAGAACAGCAATATTCTGAAAATGACCCTGTACAGACTTTGAATCACAACTCTTAGACTACTTTTAAAAATAAAAGCAAATTTGTCTTCATGTAGTCATCAGTCAACATTTATTTAGTGTCTGCTATGTGTTGGGCATAAAGTAAAACCTTAAGGATACCTAAATAAAAGATGACTTAGTCCTTGTTTCTGAGGATTTCATAGTATGACTGGGGAGGCAAACAGAAAAATCATAAGAGACATGAGATAAAATGCATTTAGATGAACACTGTATGTTCAAATGTGCTGTGGTGGATTTAGTCTCTTTGCCCTTAAAGAACCACACACCATGCTTCTCCACTCTGCTCTTTTCCTGGGAGGCTGAACTTTATAGACTGCATGAATAGGAGTCACTAGCAGGAGATAGAAGGACAGCAGGTAATTGCAGTTAATGTATTTATTCTCCCTGTCTCTTTCCTGCTGAGTTGCTGCAGACTGGCTGTCCTTCGGCCTACTCTATACTACTATTGTCTCATGGACTCAATAACAGCTCCTGGTTCCTTTAGGTCTCAGGGTGGTAAGGGTGACCCACTAAAGCTAGTGCTGTGGCATTGTACTGTACCTTTTTAGTTTCCTGAAACCATATCCACACTATTATAAATGGTTGCTTTACTAAATTCTCCTCAGTTATTGAGTATCAGTGTGCTGTTCCCTGCTGGGACCCTAATAATGTAGGCATGTATAAAGTGCCAAGGGCAAATAAATGAGACACATAAATGAGGACCTAGCACTTTCTAGGGAGTCAAAGACATCTAAAAAACCCTTCCAGAGACTATAAATGAACTAATCCTGAAAATTTGGGAGTAGCCTAGTTGTGTACAAGGTCAAAATGCACCAAATTGCATAGGTTGTTGGAGGAAAAGTAATTTGTGAAAATGAAAGATGGTGGAAAGTTTATTGTCGTTTGCTAATAGTGTATCTAAAACATAATGAACCACACTCCCACTGTCATATTATAAGAAACAAATTCTATAAATCTGCAAGATTTTATTACAGACATTCTTGAGCATCATCTTCCAATTGCTCTTTCAAAATAAAATCAATACTAAGA
>NW_012136192.1:4049033-4049578 GCF_000956105.1 Propithecus coquereli
CACTTCTGAACAAAAATCTTCTTGCCTTTCTCAACATCACCCATAGTTAATTCTCTCTTTGGTTGCTGACGGCACGAGGGTTCCCAGTGAGAAGCTGGACGTCCCGCTCTCTATGTCTGTGTGTCTGTTTTTATGTCAGTACCATGCTGTTTTGGTTACCATACCTTAGTAGTATATTTTAAATTCAGGAAGTGTGATGACTCCAGCTTTGTTCTTTTTGTTCAAGATTGCTTTGGCTATCCAAGGTTTTATCCACTTCCATACGAATTTTAAGATTTTTTTTTCTATTTCTGAAAAGAATGTCATTGATATTTTCACAGGGCTTGCATTGACTCTACAGATCAGTTTAGGTAATATAGACAGTTTAACCAGATTAATTCTATAAGAGACTGCTATGCACAACTATATGCCAACAAATTGGAAAACCTAGAAGAAATGGGTAAATCCCTGGACACATACAATTTACCAAGATTGAATTATGAAGAAATAAAAAACCTGAACAGACAAATAAGGAGTAATAATATTGAAGCAGTAATAAAAATTCT
>NW_012136192.1:4049628-4051513 GCF_000956105.1 Propithecus coquereli
TACCATGAAAGAGAAAGAAATAAGAATGGAAATAATAAAAATGCTGGTTTTCTTTGCTCTAGGGTTTTCACCAGTAATCTGACTTCTGAGACACACTCTCTACTATTTCATAATAAAGCAATGACAAATTATAGTTTTTAGAATCAATAGCATACAATTGGGAATTATACATTTTTAAGGAAAAGAAGAACAAATGAACAGTTGATAATTTCTGTCTTCTATTCCAAAGCCCAGACAAATTATTTGCAAGAGATTTATTAGAACTTGAGCCATTACTGCACCAAGAATTATGCTGCAAGGAAAAATACAAATTATCTGTCACTGCTTCTAACAGAGCTGGGAGGGGAAAAATGCATGAATCCAGAAGCTTTAATTACCTGCAGAAATGTGAGTTGGTTATGCAGTGCCTATTTTAATTACCATATGATTAAAATTAATCCTAGCTAGGAAAAGAGAGAGTGGAATAAGGAAACTGCAGTTTGAAGATTAATGTTCCAAATGCCACCAAATGCAGACAAGTAAAGGACAGAAGATCTGGGTGAAAGGCACGTACTGCGAGTGACTATCTGAAATGTGAAACATGTTTTTAAATATTTTTTGTTTTAACAAATGCTTTCATATTTCCTGAACTTCTGGAAAAGTTGTATCCATCATCTTTCCGCAATAGGCATCTAAATATGACAACATTTTCCACTGTTAGAAGCGTTCCAGGTGAAATAAATTTATTCCAAGGTACTAGAGATGTTCCTTGGACTTTGACCCCAATTCTCAGTGGCTGTTTCCTTCAATGACAAAGCTAGAATGTAGAATATATTTTTTGATCATTCCCTGGTGTGATATTTGCAGTAATTTTTTTAGATATGGTGAACACAGAGAAGATACTTATTATGTTCTAGAAACTGACCATTAGAAACTTCTTTGAAAGTCATGACAAATGCCCCATACATAAGATGAGGTTTATGTGTAGGGCTGTGTGTGTGTTTGCATATGTATGTGTTTCCTCATACCACTTGCCTTGATAGCAGGCATCAGACAAACCTGAAGACATCACTAACAGGTTAAAGATTTCCTTGTCAATAATGAGACCTTAAAAACCATCCCTGACATATACAGGTGATTGACAACTGCCTAGGCATCAATAGGACTTAAATTTTGAATTGGTTCTACATGTAACATGATGGATTTACACTCAAACGACTGTCCTCAGTTACCAGTCTCTCTTTTTTGAAACCTTTATAATTGAGACATAATAATTGTACATATTAAGGGGGTATGGTGTGACATTCCAATGCATGTATACATAGCAAAATGATCAAATCAGGGTAATTAGCATATATATCAATTTAAACATTTATCGTTTCTTTGTGGTGATAACATTCAAAATCCTCTCTTCTAGCTGTCTTCAAATATATAGTATATTGTTATTAGCTATAATCACCCTACTCTGTAATAGAACATCAGGGCTTATTCTTCCTGAATAACTAACTTTTTACTTATTGACCAACCTCTTCCCATTCCTCCCCATCCCCTTACCCTCTCCAGACTCTGGTAGCTACTATTCCACTCTCTACTTCTATGAGTTCAACTTTTTTAGATTCTACATATGACTGAGATCATTCAGTATTTGCCTTTCTGTGTCTGGCTTATTTACTTAATATAATAACGTCTTCCAAGTTCACCCATGTTGCTGCAAATGACAGGATTTCATTCTGTTTTATGACTGAATACCATTCCACTGTGTGTGTATATAGTCAGTTTTATGCATGTGGAGATATAGATAGATAGATAGATAGATAGATATAAATATTTAGACAGATAGATAGATATCCAGTTTCTCTAGTACAACTTATTGAAGAGACCATCCTTTCTCCAATGCATGTTCTTG
>NW_012136192.1:4053056-4054317 GCF_000956105.1 Propithecus coquereli
CATCAAATAAAAGCCCGGGACCAGATGGCTTCATTGTTGAATTCTACCAGACATTTAAAGAAGAACTAATACTAATTCTACTCAAAGTATTCCAAAACACAAATAAAAAGAAATACTTTCAAACTCATTGTACAAAGCCAACATTACTCTGATACCAGACCAGACAAGGATATAGCAAAAAAAGAAAACTACAGGCCACTGTCCCTGATAAACATACATGTAAAAATCCTCAACAAAATACTAGCAAACTGAATTCAACAGCACATTATAAAAATATCATTCACCGTGATGAAGTGGGATTCATCCCAAGGATGCAAAGATAATTCAACATACAGAAATCAATAAACATGATATATTACATTAACAAAATGAAGAAGAAAATTATGTGATCATTTTAATAGATGCAGAAAAAATATTTGATAAAATTCAACATGATAACAAGAAGCTTTTCAATAAATTGGGTTTAGAAGGAACATACCTCAATACAATAAAGGCTATATATGACAAACCCACAGCTAACATTATACTGAATGAGGAAAAGTTGAGAGCTTTTTCTCTAAAATCTGAAATAAGACAAGGAAGCCCACTTTCACCACTTTTATTCGACATAATACTAGAAGTCCTAGCCAGAACAACTAGGCAAGAGAAAGAAATAAAGGACATCAAATTGGGAAAGAAAAAAGTCAAATTTTCCCTATTTGCAAATGACGTGATCAAATATATGGAAAACCCTAAAGATGCCACCCAAAAAGTATTAGAACTAATATATGAATTCAGTGAAGTTGAAGGATGCAAAATTAACTTACAAAAATCAGCAGCATTTCTATATTCCAACAGCTAACTATCTGGAAAAGAAACCAAGAAAGCACTTCCATGTACAATAGCTACAAAAACAATAAAAAATAATAATTAGGAATAAACTTAATGAAGGAGGTGAAAGATCTCTGCAATAGAATCTGTAAAATATTGATAAAAGAAATTTAAGAGGACACAAATAAATGGAATGATATCCCATGTTCATGAATTGGAAAGATTAATATTGTTAAAATTACCATTCACTCTTGAAGGAAAGTGAGTATTTCTAAGAATACTTTCAAGAATTAGCATAATGGCTAAGAAATAGAATGAATTAACTGATTAACATAGTGCTTGAAGCTGTAGCTTTTGTTGGCATTGTAGTCATTTAGTTTATTAGACCTAAATGGGAAATGTTTTAGTCAATACAAGTTCTATCACTACCAAATAGTAACCAAAACCATAA
>NW_012136192.1:4054367-4055882 GCF_000956105.1 Propithecus coquereli
AGTGCGCTTAGAAGTGGTTTTCTTGCCAAAGGAAAGTCAAATTGAAGATGAAACCTTTTAAGAGTCTTTGAGTCAGGGACTACCAAGTAAGCTGCGCCTGGGTGTCTGACTCTACAGAAGCTATTATTTAAAGCCACTGTGTTTCAGGGTACTATGTTATACAGCCATAGATAACAAATATAAAGATATTTAGAAGAGTAATGCAGTTGCATTGTGTTTTTCACAACAGCCAGATGATACTGTTGCGGCAAAGGGAAAACTTCCCCTTCACCCTCAGAAGGTTTGCTGAAAAATCAACTCACAAGAAAGCAGACTGGTAAGAGAAAAGCTTATTTATTTTAACGTGTATACATAGAAACCTTCAGAATGAAAACTCAAAGATACAGAAGTAATTGTCCATTTTTATGCAAAGCACGGACAGCCGTGTAGAAATAGGATTAGATAAATGAGTATCCTCTAATGCTAGCAGACTGAGTGGGGAAACCCAGCTAGGTGTCTCTGTTCAGATTCTTCTTGGCCTCTCTGAGCAAGTATTCCTTCCTTCTGGGTGTGGAACAAGGCCCTCTCCTGAATGGAGGTCTCATGGCCTACAGTCAAACAAGGTAGGTCAGATAATTACTTTATGGTTAGTTTTTACAGAGAATAATTTTAGGTTTAATGGCTGGCTTTTTGGAAAAGGAGTACTGGCTTTTATGACTCGTCTCAGGGAAGAGGAATTCTAGTTTCTAGGGCTAGTCTCAGAGAAGAATGGGACTGAGAGACAGGAGGACAAGGGAAGGCCAGAAATGAACTTTTGTTTTTGAGGCCTTCATTTTAGATTACTGTTTTCTGAGCCTCATCAATATCCAGTCCCTTCTTCAGAGTTCTTTTGTTTATCTTTTAAGCAGAAGTTATGAGTCAGCCTGGTATCACAGAAGTGATATTGGTCTTGGAGTCAAAAACCCATAGAGTTGAATCTTGGCTCTCACATCCGCCTTTAATAATATTGGGCAAGTTATTTCATGTCTCAAATTTTGATTTATTCATTAGTGAAATAAGGAGTTTTGACTACACATATTTAAGAATTCTCATATTCTATCACAAATCCTTTTTTAATACCCACTGTGGTCTCATTGCCTTATCTCCTAAGATACCAGTGAAATAAAAGTAACAGTTCTTAAATTCTGTCAAAAGTTTTGTGGAGTGGGAACTAGAGTAACAATCTGACATCAACCAAAATACTGGACAATATGTCATTACTGGTTTGTAAATTTTGAAGGGATACATAATTGAAGAAATGACTTACACTGGATTTTGCAGCATAATGTGAATTTGAAATGCTAAGGAAAAGATGAAGGCAAGTCAGCTTAAAAGAATGGCACCAATGTGAAGGCACAGAGGTGAAAATTTATAAGGAGATATTCATAGAGCCCTGAGATAAAGGAGGAAATCATGAAGACAAATAAGTTATTCATCTTTGCCCAAAATTTCAGTGGATATGGTATTGCCCATTCACATTTATAATTCTAAAGTCAA
>NW_012136192.1:4059467-4062587 GCF_000956105.1 Propithecus coquereli
AAATACCACCCACTCAGTAGATTTTTCCAGCAATTAAGAACAAAGTAAATTATTTGCCATAATGATTTGATGTTTTTTATTGGAAATTAACTTTTATTTGCTTTCTGTTTTCTTTAACTTTCTACTAGTACAAAGACTTACACTGCCTGAATATCAGTTTGCCTTAGAACCTGTGAAACTGTGGTTGCATTTTTAGTAACCCTAGATCACAAAGACCAGAAAGATTCTTTAGACAGTGTTTCCCACTGTGAGTTTTTTATTAATTTAGAGGAGATGCTGGTTCTGACAGTCTCCTCTTCAGCAAACAATCCTGGCGACCTGACCAGAAATGTGAAACATTTTCCAAATCTTTGCCTGAGTGCATCTGAGCTAGAAGCAGATTTTAGACAAGCAAATGAGTCTGAAGGACATCCTGGCCATTACAAAGTGTGTCAGCTAAAGCAGAAGTCTGGCTCCTTGCTGGAAATTGGGGCCCTGTGATCAGTCAAATGGAGCCTTTAAGATGGGAAAGTGGAGGGGAAATTTTGCTTTACCTTAAAATAACCTGTAATATGCATTACACAATAACTCTTTAACAATGGTATTTGTAAAGCAACTCTGTGCATAATTCTGCCAATCTAACTAGTCTACTTTTTTTTTCTTTTCTATTTATTCTTGCTTTCCTATAAGTTCACCCAATTTTGAGGTACCATTATAACAGACACAATGCTTTAAGTAGCTCATTTCACTTCATCTTAATTGTATATCATAATTTACTACCATAGTCTTTCATGTAATAGCAATTAGGTTGGTTTTAATCTTTTATTACTAGTAACAAATATTGCATATAAATGCCTTTATGATTGTAAATCTCTACATAACCCCTTTAGTTAAATCCAAAGGACCACATGCCCATGATAAAATGGATAAATTATTTTCTAAAAAACTGTATACTGGTTACCAGTAATATTTAATTCTATCAATTTCAAGACAAAGTCAAATTTTTCTGTATGCAGACCTTCTCATAGACCTCTTCCAACAACATTATTTCCTGATTATAAACTTTTCAGTTATCAAGTTACTATATTATATTACAGCCTATTAGGAAATTGCTCTATATGTTTGACACATAGTAGGAGCTCAATTATTATTTTTTTAAATAAAATTAATTTGTGTCCTCATGGTAGCCATATAAAATCCTGCTTAACCATTATACCACTTATGATAGTTTTTATTTTAACTTAAAATTTAAAAAAATCAATTACCTTTTATTATTGAGGTTAACATTTACATATGTCAATTCTCAGGAACAGAACCTTCTATCTCTATCTCTTGGTTCTAAGAAAAATAGTGAATATACTACAAACTTTGTTATTGTTCACAAGGAATAGTCATGCCGAAGTCTGGATAGACCTGATCCTAGAAATAGCAGCCAGAGAAAGCACAAAGGGACAATGGCTCTCTCTGTCCTTCTATCAATTGCATATACAACATCAGAGGAATCTAAAAGAATCCAAGTTACAGAAGGGATCCAATCCATTTATATAGGAAAAATGTTTGTACACTTCTGTGTTTGCATTAAAGCTTTCCAATTATCTATAGCCAAAGGTATCAGGTATATTAAAAATGTGCTATATTTCCCAGGCTATATCTACAAAATGAAAATAGCAAAACAATTACTAATTCTTCGGGAGAAATCACTCAGCTTGTAGCTGTGTAAACAAAACCTTTGGCTTAATGACCCACTCTGTGCTTTGTCTTCCACCTGTCTGTTTTGGCAACAGGTTAAGGTTGTCAAGTGTGTTCCACCTGCTTGTGATTATTCACAGACATGTTCTCCCACGCAAGCCTTAAGAGCTGCAATATGTATAATATAGCTGCGCTCAGAAGTCTAATTTTTTGAGAAAGAGCAAATCTAGAATTTGTTTCTGTTTATTTTTCATTGTAGAAATACTAAGTTATCTTTCTATCACTACTATTTTATCAAGTACATCTAAATATGACTATAACAGAGAGATAAATACTTAGATAGAAATAGAGATATTATTTTTTGGCTTTGTATTTTGTTAGTTGCTATTATTTCATTAGAGTCTGACCTTCCCAAGGAAGGTGGAAATGTTCTTCTCCATTGACAAAAAGGGTTTGGGGAGTAATGTTCACTCACCTGAAGGTGTTCAAAGCCAATGGGCAACATTTCCAGTCAGGCGGGTAATTATAACCAGCTCTAGCTGGGCTTTCCAAATTGAAGGTTGTCGATCTTACGTTATAAAAAAAAAAATTCAGCTGTGGACAGTTAACAAAGTCAGTAGACCAGGCAAAAGTGCAAGCGTCTTCTACATAATTCAGCTGCCAGTACTACTTTGACAGCTATATAATTACATGGACCATAAATTACGCCCGGTAATCACCTTGTTTATAATTTCATTCCCTGTAAATTAGTAGTGTAATGTAATGAGATTTCATAACCACCAGATGCATAGTGAGCTTCTCACCAGAGACTCTGGTGATGGCTAAGAGGAAACCCCTTCCCAAGGAATGAGATTCTGGGGAGCTGCTTGTTGCTGATTATGCCATTGGCAAGTGGTCTGATACTTGAAGCTTTCAGATGCCAGTGACATTCAAGCAGCTCCAGGTTGGAAGCTAAATGATACACCAGCAGCTGTGAAGATACATGGCACATTGTTTGAAAGAAAACCTTTGCTTTTTTTAATTTCATATACAGCAGCTCTTACCAACATTTGCATGTTATATAATGTTTTCACATAGAGATTACTCAAAAGTCTATCTTAAAAGTAGTAACAATGGGCAAAGTTTCCATTTAAAGGGTATATAATTCACTGTGGGCAAGCAGGTGATCTATTTTTACCAGTGTGATATAGTAATGGAGAGATGAGAGAGAAATATCACCAAATTTCCTAAGGTTATTTTTTTTCCTCCATATGGAGAAATATTTTTTTGAAAATCCTTTGTATCATGCTCAGTTACCATGAAAGAGAAAGAAATAAGAATGGAAATAATAAAAATGCTGGTTTTCTTTGCTCTAGGGTTTTCACCAGTAATCTGACTTCTGAGACACAGTCTCTACTATTTCATAATAAAGCAATGACAAATTATAGTTTTTAGAATCAATAGCATACAATT
>NW_012136192.1:4062637-4066858 GCF_000956105.1 Propithecus coquereli
ATTGGCCATGTCAAATTCTATCTATAGAGTTGACAGCTAAAAATGCAGAAATATCAGAGTAATATAATTTTGGAATATCCGGTCATTTAACTTTTTTAAGATCCCCCAAATTATGATAGAATACAAGGCATACCTAGACAGATATGTGTCTTGCTGATAAGTTTTAAAAGAGATACTCCTTACCAGGTTTCATTCATGCAGGGCACAATAATAACATGTTTAGAAAAAATATACCTTATTCAAGTATCTATAGTAACTCATGGAGGAGTTATTTCATTTAGGATTTTTGACAACTGGAGGATATATTGTTAGTAACGGAGCCGATACTGTGGAATTGGGATTGCATGCCCTGTTGTAAACACAAATATAGGTATGCAAAGTAAAATTTAAAAAATGTTTTTTCCTCACTAAATAATCGGTGGAGAATTATAGTAAGCATGGCTAAAATAGTGTTTTTCATCTGGTGAAGTCTGAATTCTTCTCTTGCATATTTTTAATCCTGTGGATTTTACATTCCATTCATATTCCACCCAGAATATTCTCATTTATAATCCATCCAGGCTGGATGGGTGGATGATGGGTGGATTACTTCCTTGTCTCAGAACCTGTAGTTCAATGTCTGTGTAACCAATTGCTCCAAGTGAGCCTTGAGCGTTGCCTTTATCAATTTGATATGTATGAAGTTTTGAGTGGCACTTTACTTGTTATTTCAGCAACAAATTCTGTTTACCTTCCCCACGTGCTGCACTGCTCTGTAAACTTAGTTCTCTCTCTAACCATGTCGAGCCTTCTCTATAGAAGTTTATCTGAAAGCAGATTCTTTCATTAATTGGCTCAAAGTGTAAAATTAAGATCCTCATACAAATTTAAAATGAGCAGATGCCAAGACTTTATTTAATTCTCTAATAATTAGAGAACCAGTGAGGTACAACAATTGGTTCAAAGGAAAAATCAAACGTACACACACACACACACACACACACACACGTGCACACACACACACAGAGTTGTCCTCATGAATACTGAAAGAAGTATACAAATAGGGGTAAAACTGGTCAAAATATACAAGGAAATAATTGTACCCCAATCAGACAGAATTTATTTGCATTCCTATGGACAAGGATTATTTTCAGTACTATTAGTTTTCTAATCAAGACCTGTGAGATACCTCAAAGTCTGGTGGATACAGATATCTCAGAAAGGTGTGCTCTAAAAAGCATCTAGTAATATTTCTTGCCCAATTCAAACTTTTTAATCAATCCTCCTTACAGAACAATGACATCAGTGCCATGGCACTTCTTATTTAGCACCATCAAAATATTAATATCTCTTCGGAAGCAGCAATGCAGAGAAGTTGTTTAACCCTTTCGTATATACTACAGTATAGGCCACATGGTACTTGTACTTTGGGGACAAGTATATTTCGTGACTGTACGTGTGTGTGTTCCATTGGCTTCCTTGGTAGTGATCACTGCATGGTATTAAAGGGGCTATTCATCACCATTTTACATGTAGCTTGGAAATCCTGACATCCTCAGCCCTCCCTGTCACATCTGGACTCCGCTAAAGGACATCAAGATTAGAGAAAACTTCTTAGTCATATTATTCCTGCCTATCCCTTCCCTAATTTTTCTTACTCTTTTCTTTCTTCATGCCATTATCTCTTTTATTCCATTCTGAACCTGACAGACTTTGTACAGTTCCTGGTCATTGGTGATGTGCTTGCAGCTTATCACATATATGTTATGGCTCTCATTTTCAGGGGCAATATTTTGATAGACTGACCTACCAGTAATGAGGCCCAGTTACAAAATTTCTACTCTTTGTGTTTCTCTTTCAGTGGGTATCCTCACCCATCATAACCAGCTCAGGCGTTGGGTCTTCACATGAGTATTCCTAGTTTACCTGGTTGCGTATCAGTGGGCTTTTTTTTCATGCAGAAATACTAGCATTTGCTTTCCCTTTAAATAATAAAAGGATTACAAAGAAGCAATGAATAACTATCTCCACAACCCCCAGTGGGGTAAAGGAAGCAGAGGGCCAGAACTAATAAATAACTTATCATGTTAGTTTTTGGCTTGGTCTCCACAATCCTAGGCAATTTCTCCAGCTTGCCAGATGGAAATAATTCAACTTTGTGTTAATGAGATAAACAGCGAGGGAAGAAAACATGTTTTTGTTTTTGTTTTTTTTAAAAAGAAGGAAAGTAAAGGAAGAAAATAAAAATTAGAATAGTCATGTATTTCTTTGAAATAGGGTGATAAATACTTTTATTCCTTCCCATGACATCTGACACAGGCAGAAATCACTGCCAATTAGCCTGAAGTAAAGGAGATTTAAAATATTGGCACGTATCAAAAAGCCATGTGCAAAGCCAACATCCTACTGAGCCAAGTTCCTGGTGAATGGTTTTCTTCCTTTGGGGGCTTGCTTTGCCCAAATCAGGTATTCCACAGTTTGCTTGGTTATTAGATTGAATGCATCCAGTGAGATTGCTATGAAAGTCATGTTTAGGTTTAAATACCCTTTTCTTAGCAGCTGGGACATTAAAAATTTTTACAAGAGTAGGGTGACATCACTACTTAATTAAAATGCTCTGCATATTCAGATCAACACCCCTTATTAAAAAGGATTTCTCCAATCCCTCCTCCCCCCCACCCCTTAAAGAAATGGGAAAGAAGGCCCCAACAAAAGGTTTAAAGCAACCACATTAGGGAGAGATGAAATGAGAGCTGAAAGGCAAATCACCCCTTTCTACCTAAGTTATTGGAACATATTTTAAAATATCACCCTATCCCTCACCTGCATAAACTGGAGAGAGGATCTACGAAGTATGGTAACAGAAGAGTAGCACATTAATAAATAACCATGTTTTAGAACAAAGGCAAGAGTAGCTATTTCCCCAAAGCCTAAGATTCAGTCCAAGTCTAGAATGCACATAAAAAAATTTTTAATTGCCTCATGTGAATGCACATTTGTACCTGGCATACCAAAAGAATTAAGAGAAATATTTCCTCATGAGAGCCCTTGGAGGGAGAAAGATCATGGATACGGCATGCAGAGGAGGATTTTATTTGTAATAGGAAAAGTGTGGTGATATGACTTTGTCTACCTTTGCTCTGCAGTCTTTTCTACTTAAGTGGGAAGAGTGAGCTCATTTGAATATAATTTGGTTTTCGTTTTTCTGTTTGCAGCACGAGAGGTTTAATGGAGCAATTTTTTTCCCCCAAGCCAATCTGACCCTCAGTTTTGGCAAGCTATGGTGAAAAAATAGAATGCTGTGGAAATTATTGGAATAGAATTGCATATGAAATCTTATTAAGGATGGAGAAACATTTTGTATATTTATGGGGAAGAATAGAAAGGGGAAAGGTGAGGAAACTAATTGTTTCTGAAGTGGGAGAGGATGTAACTTTTTCATGTCCAGTGAAGTTCATAAATATGAAGAAGAATGCAGAATTAATAAAATCTATGGTGATTTTTATTCAGATAAGTAACCAATAGGAGCATGTGTGTGTTTAAATTCAGTTAAATGATGTAAAATCAGTTAAAAGTTTCTCCTGTTTTAGAGACTAGCCCTCTTTGCATAGACATTTGCATGGTTGGACAGTGGAAGTTAGAGAATTGATACTTGAAATTTATTTTGAAATAGTAGGTTAGAGGTAGAAATCTACTTTGTGAACCTCTTCTTTGCCATTCTTTTATTGTTTGTAAGAATATAATTCTGTTCTTTATTCTATCTTTCCCTTTCTTTTCTATAGTAACTTTATATGAGATTTGACCTTTACTTTCTTTAGTCAATTATCCCTGTACTTATCAATGTAGTTTCTGTTCCCAGAAGTTTCTTCTCAGCGTGGGACTTGTCCTGTACAAGTGAGCCTTGGCTTGTTCTTTTTGAGAACTTATCGAGTGACAATTGTTTCAGGATCCCTTTGCATTCCCCTACTATTAGAGTGTGCATAATGCCTCCCAGTTTCCATTTATGTAAAAAAGTACTTATCAAGTGCCTGGTCAGTATTTTGGCAAGTGACTGCTCACCATTTTCTGGGTAAGAGCACTGAGGAAATTGCCTACTGTGAATGCCAAGAGATAATTGCCTGCATGTTAGGAGAGTTACTTGTATTGCTGCCACAGAGTCTTGTCATGTCATCTGGAGCTTGTCACATGAGCTTCTGGGCTTTGGCGGCCTCCTTGGTAAAATGTAAAATAATAAAAAAAAAA
>NW_012136192.1:4070825-4073283 GCF_000956105.1 Propithecus coquereli
ATTGTTGACATTATACATTGTTTTATGAAACTTTTATAATTGGCACGGATATATAAAGTATTGACTAGAAAGATAAACTTTTGAGAGTTAAATGTGTACTATTAATAATTACACAAAATAACTGATATATACTGGAATTTTCCCTGGCAAAACAAGGTACATAATCAACCTGCAGTCATGCACTGGAGAGTGTAGCCTCAGTACTGCTGGGGGATAGTGAAAATCCTGATTCTCCACTAAGCCTCCCCAGCTGAGAAGGTGAGGAACACCTTATTACTAATAGGTGGACTTCAAGGTCCAGGCTCCCTAAGTGGTCTCCACTAATAGGCTAGGGTGGCTGGCTGGTTAGTGACCACCAGGAATGAAAGCCCTAGTTCCCTACTTGGCTTTCTCTTACACCATCACAGTGGGGATATTAGGGAGCCTTATTGCATTATAGTGATGGTGTAATTTCTAAGCTACCACACTTGGCTTTTGCTGGCATGAGTGGGCATTTTTCTGTGGTGATTGCCTAGAGTAGAGAAGTTATTGTCTAAAAGTCTTCTCTTTTCACCAGGCTGTTACTTTCCTGGTTCTTTGATGAGAGAAAGCAGGCTTTTGTTAGGCCTCTTTTTTCTTGCACCTGTGGGTGTATCCAGTTATATGGCATCTTCAGCTCCAAATCTGGGATACAGGAGACAAAAAGAGAACTCAGGGAAATCACCCTGTGTTGTTCCTTGGACCCAAAGTCCCTAGTCAGTCTGCCTCTTGTCTGTCTACTATTCGGGGTCTTTTAATGTTTGTTTTATATATAATGTGGATGGTTTTTAGCTATTCTTCACGAAAAGGAATAGGAAAAAGTACATATGCTCCATCTTTCTGGAAGCAGAAGCCTGAAGATGTTTTTGAGGGACTAAAAGTGGCTAAGTAGATGGAAAAGTGTCAGTTGACTTAGGTTAGTAGGGAAAGCTAAAACTTAAGTGCCAGCCAAAGTTTCTAACAAAAAGTAAATAGATTTACATAGCAGATCCCTGGAAAGGCTTAAGAAGCTTTACATAATGCCTGGGACAAAAGTAAAGGCAAAAAGGGGGCTAATCAAAACTCTGTGGGTCAGTTAGATGTTTGCTACATAGTGAATAACTCCAAAACTAGGTGGCTTAAAATGAAAATTATTTGTTATTCACATGTCTCCAAGTTTGCTCAGATTTGGCTGATCTTGTCTGGGCTCAGGTGGGTAGCTCTGTTTCTCATTACAAGTGTTCAGGTCACCTGGGTCATGCTTCCGGCTGTAGGATCATGGGTGGCTTAGCTCCATGCCTTTCTCATTGTCCTTCAGGGACCATGTGGTAGCCAGATATATTTTTCTCATGGTAATTAGAAAGAAACAAGTAGAAATAGGCAAGGCTGGGTAAAGCTTATACTCAAAACTGGCAATCCATCACTTTCACCTTATTCTGTTAGCCAAATCTAATCCCAAAGCCAAAGGGTGGATAAATATACTGTTGCTCATTATTAGGAGAAATGTCAGTCATAATTCAAAGGGCATGGATGAAATAAAAATGCAGAATAAAGATCAATAATGCAATATACCAAGTCTGGACTCTGGGCCACAATTATCATGTTCATCCCACATACAAAACATGCTCGTTTCATCCCAAGGCCTTGAAAGTTTCATCTAATCATGAGATCACACTCAAACTCCAAGATCTTATGATTAAATATAATCTCCATTTATGTCTCCCCTTAATTTTACATCCTGTTAACTAATGTGGCAAGTTATATGCCTCTGCGCCCCTAACATACAACAGTAGACTAGGGAGAATAGGGATAGATTTACTGCAAAAACACACACTCCTATTAGTAAAAGGACAAGAATAAGAGGTACATAGCCACCACCAATCAATAGCAATACTGATAATATAGCTTGAAACATACCACCATATCTCCAGGTCCTTTTTCTTCTGAAGTTAGAAATGCTCCTTGACTAGACTCATTCTGCTTTGTGGGATTGGTTACCCATTCTGCCCCTCAAGAATCTACCCTCTAGAGATGTACTTTATTTCCCATTACTCTCCTTGCCAATTTTGGAGAGAGGCATAAGTAATTAGCTATTTTCGGAGACTGGGCAGCTTTATTAGAGTGATTTTCATCCATGGAATATTACTGAGAATTCTTTTTGTGCCCAAAATTGTCTTGGTCTGTTTGCATGCAGGCTGGCAGTGTTCATCTTTACCAATAGTGCTTTCTCAAAAACTTAGTAGGTTTCCTATCAGTTTGATTCTATTCAAGTCTGTTTGTCGAAAGTCAAGGCTTCATTATCTCTCTGTCAATTCGATCACTGGACTTTGGATATATCAGGCTACTGCTGGAAAACATTGTATTCCTAGGAATCCTTTTTCTATAACTGAGAGAATCTATTAGATGCCACTTTAATAAAGTTGGTTTTTTCCCCCACATCTTTCATTTGGTCTTTATTGTT
>NW_012136192.1:4074263-4076245 GCF_000956105.1 Propithecus coquereli
TTGGCTCATTTGGGTTTGGTTGAGCAGGGGAATATATTTTGCTCTTTAAGTGAAAGGAAATGCAAAGTCACATGGCAAAGAACATGGATATAGAGAGTGGTGAAGATGTAGAGGCAATAATGAAGTTTACTACAATCTGTATAAGAAACAATTAGTGGAATCTCCATATTGTTTTCCATAGAGGGTGTACTGATTTGCAGTCCCACCAACAGTGTATTAGCATTCCTTTCTCTCTATATCCATGCCAGCATCCATTGTTTTTGGACTTTTTAATAAAAGCCATTCTAACACGGGTAACGTGATGTCTCATTGTGGTTTCAATTTGCATTTCCCTGATGATTAGTGACATTGAGCATTTTTTCATATGTTTATTGGCCATTTTTCTATCTTCTTTTTCAAAGCTTCTGCTCATGTTTTTTGCCCACTTTTTAATGGGGTCGTTTATTTTTTTCTTGCGGATTTGTTTGAGTTATTTGTAAATTCTGGATGTTAGACCTTTATTGAATGTATAGATTGCAAATATTTTCTCCCATTCTGTAGGTTGTCTGTTTGCTCTGTTGATTATTTCTTTAGATGTACAGAAGCTTTTTAATGTAATCAAGTCCTATTTATTTATTTTTGTTGTTGCTGTAATTGCCTTTGGGCTCTTAGTCATAAATTCTTTGTCTAGGCCAATATTTAGAAGAGTTTTTTCTTACATTTTCTTCTAGAATTCTTATGGTTTCATGCCTTACATTTAATTCGTTTATCCATTTTGAATTAATTCTTGTGAGTTATGAGAGATATGGATCGTGTTTCATTCTTCTGCATGTGGCCATCCAGTTTTCCCAGCACCATTTATTGAACAGGACTTCTTTTCCCCAGTATGTATTGTTGTCTGCTTTGTCAAAGATCAGTTGGCTATATGAAACCTTTATGGAAAACATTATGGAGATTCCTCAAAAACTAAAAGTAGACCTACCATTTGATCCAGCAAACACGCTACTGAGTATCTACCCAAAGGAAAAGAAGTGATTTTAACAAAAAGACACCTGAATTTGAATGTTTATTGCAACAAAATTCACAACTGCAAAGACATGAAATCAATCCAAGTGCCCATCAATTCATGAGCTGATTAGCAAAATGTAGTGTGTGCATACCATTGAGTACTACTCAGCCATAAAAAAGGATGAATTAATACCTTTGGCAACAATATGGATGAAACTGGAGACCATTATGTTAAGCGAAGTATCTAAAGAATGGAAAAAAGAATTTAAAAAAAGAATGGAAAAACAAACACCACGTGTACTAACTATTAAATTGGAACTAACTGATAAGCACACATGTGCACAGAGGGAAGTAAAACTCAGTGGAAATCAACCAAGGGGGAAGGTGAGGAGGGGAGGTGCAAAAACCTACGTAATGGATAAAATGAACACTGTTCGGATGATGGGCGCACTTATAGCCGTGACTCAGCATTATAAAAGCAGTCCATGTTACCTAAAACATTTGTACCCCCTTAATATTTTGAAATAAAAAAATTAAAAAAAACAAAACAAAGGAAACAATTAGACATGCAGAATCCCTCCTAAATTATGATCCACCAGTCAATTATTCTTCTCCTATCCCCAAAGGACAAAAGGTGTCCATTCACTGTCAATACTTAAATCAGAAATATTCTAGCCCAATGTATATTATTTATCATTATGCTAAAATTTTTGCATCTATGGCTTACATGCACATGGTAATATTTCAGTACCTAGACCCCATAATGTTAGCTAGGACTAAGTTCTGATTAATAACTTATAAGCTGAAGTAAGGGTATTTCCTAGGGGCTGATCATATATTTATTTGTGGAAGATCCTCCAATACTCACTTTTACTCTGACCAGGCAATATGAAATATTGGACATGATGGCTGCCCTGCCAGCTTGGGTTCCTGTGTCACTATAATGAGAAGATCTGTACTGCCGGCTCATAATTGACATATATTGTGTATTCACA
>NW_012136192.1:4078943-4079367 GCF_000956105.1 Propithecus coquereli
ATACAAAAAACGTGAATTAAAATTTTTTAAAAGATCAATTAACTGAATTTTAATGAATTTAAAGCCTTTGTACTTCAGAAGTCATTATTATCAAATAAAAGACAGACCACAAACTAAGATAAATATTTGAAAAAAACACAACTAATAAAGAATTTATATTCAACCAGGGACAAAAACCCAATTAAAGAAAATAGGCAAACTGTTGAGTGTATCAAAAAGATACCAATAACAAATAAGCACATGGAAAGATGTTCATCATCATCAGTCATTAAGGAAATACAAATTGAAACTATACTCTTACTTCTTAGCTAATATTTAAAAAACAAAACCAAAACCAATAAATCTTGAAAATACAAAATGTTGGCAAGGGTGCAGACAAGAGCTCTTGGAAGTTTCATAGATTGGTAGTGGGAATGCAAAATGA
>NW_012136192.1:4082082-4082740 GCF_000956105.1 Propithecus coquereli
TAGTAATTAAGCCATAACAATCAAGGCAGATTAATGACTATCTCAGAAAGTTCATTGCTGTGGGCCATTAATCCTAGCATAGCAATTAATTTTCAAGGAAATGCCCTATGCTTAAGAGGGCATTTCTATAGTTAGAAATCATTAAAAATAAAACTACACCAAAATGGTCATTGTCGAAAAGTAAGCATGCCATTGTTTCTCCTGTGGTAGGTAATTTTATGGGTCAACTTGACTGGACTATGGAATTCCCAGATATTTGGTCAAACATTATTTTGGGTGTGTCTGTGAAGGTGTTGTGGATGAGTTAATATTTGAATAGGTAAAGCAGACTGCCCTTCCTAATGTGGGCAGTCCTCATCCAATCAGTTGAAGTCCTGAATAAACAAAAAGGCTAATTCTCTTCTGAGTAAGGGAGAATGCCTAACTGCCTCAAGCTGGCACATTAATTGGTTTTTCCCCTGCTCTTCAAACTCTAACAGAAATATTGACTCTTCTTGGGTCTGAGCCTGTAGGCATTCAGACTGAAACTTAAATCATTGTCTCTCCTGGTGCTCGTGCCTTCAGATTAGGCCCGGAACTATACATCAGCTCTCCTGGGTCTCCAGCTAGTTGACCACAGATCTTGGAACTTCTCAGTCTCCATAATTGTATAAGTCAA
>NW_012136192.1:4082974-4083958 GCF_000956105.1 Propithecus coquereli
TTTATTTTCTTTGTTTTGTCAGGCTCACTTTCTTTTTGAAACCATATGTGAAAAGCAGCGTATTCTTTGTAGGTGCAAACTGAAGTTGCTGGAGGGCTGTTTTGGCAAAGATGGAAACCAAGGGGGATAGGATTGTTTTTCATGGAAGATAAGTGCTTGCTAATTGATTCTCATTTTACTGCTCAGTCATGCATACATCTCTAGAGGGATCCTGTTAGAGAAATGAGAAATGCCTTAAGATAGGAATTTATTCCATTTAACATTTGTTTTATTTGCATGTTATTCCTGTTTGACCTTATGTTTTTATTTTTTAAAAAATTGTGATCTGGATGCTAAGGATCTATAAATTGTAGTTAATAGCTAATGAAAATAAGAATATTGGAAAAGAAATGAACTTTTAAATGCACTCGTCTTACAGGGAATATGTAGATGATAACAGTCATCTCCTCCATTAGTGGAACATCCTTTTTCCCTTGATATTATACCTTCAATATGTTAATCCATAGACCACCTGTATAGTTATGTACATTCGATAGCTGATTATTTTCTCACTTTTTCAAAATGTTATGCCATTTTATCTCTCTCTCTTACCTTTGGCGCAGCATGACCCTCATCATGTTGGTAGGCTCTCCATCAAACAGCATGAAAATTTCTGAGCTGACCTAGCATTCAAGTATGGACTTAAACCTAATTAGTAATTATTAACTGTCTTTTATTGCTTAATTAAATCTCATGTTGTTACATTTTATTTTTATGATAACCCTGCAAAATATTAACTTTATCATGTAGATAAGATATTTGAGTAGCAGAAATAAAGAGGCTTAAGCCTAAGCAAATACAGATGCTTTTTAGAAAGATTAAAAACAACCTTGTTTGTAAATTAAATTACAGGCCCCAGCTATACTAAACTCACTGTAAAAATTACCATTTTTTAAACAATAGGCACTTCAAAAGCTGAAGTTTACTTATGTATCAAAATGTGAA
>NW_012136192.1:4084008-4085563 GCF_000956105.1 Propithecus coquereli
TATATTGTCTCAAAACCTTATGACAAGATGGCCCAGTTAAGTTTAAAAGTCTGAAAAGCTGAGCTGAGCTCTGCAGCCCATTGGAAAGCACCATAAATCACAATGGAAAAACCCATTTGCAAAGACTGTTGGCATTGGATTTAGGGCTTTTTTTTTTATTATTATCATTTAGTTAACAGCTCATGTATTAGTTAGAGTTCTCCAGAGAAACAGAACCAATAGGACATATAGAAAGATACATAATAGGAGATTCATTATGGGAATTGGTTCACACACCTATGGAGGCCAAAATGTCCACTTATAAGTTGTCTACAAACTGGAGAACCTGGAAAGCTGATGATATAATTCAGTCTGAGTTCAAAGGCATGAGAACAAGGCAAGCTGATGGTGCAACTCCCAGTCCAAGGACAAAGGCCTGAGAACAAAGAAAGTTGAGTGCGGCTGGTCCCAGAGTCCAAAGGCCAGGGAACCAGGAGTTCCAATGTCAAAGTGCAGGAGAAGATGGATGCCCCAGCTAAAGAAGAGAGAAAGAACTTACTTTTCCTCCATCTTTTAGTTCTGTTTGGGGCTTTAATGGATTGGATGACACCCACCCACACTGATGAGGGCAGATATTCTTTATTCAGTCTACTGATTCAAAAGCTAATCTCATCCAGAAGTACCCTCACCAATGAACCCAGAAATAATGTTAACCAGATATCTGAGCATCCCATAGGCCAGTTAAGTTGACATATGAAATTAATCATCACAGCCTACAACTTTTTCAAAATTTTGGTATAATGATAACTGATCTGTTCAACCACTAATACATTCCTCAGAGCCCTAAATTCACAGTAGGAAGAAATGGGCTCCTGAATTCATGCTAACCCCCAAAGCCTTACTTAGATGTGACATGGAGGAAAGTGATTCTCTCTAAGAACAAGGAGTAGGTGGATTGGCTGATTGAAAGCTCAATATTGGGAAAATATTGTTCCTTCCCAGGAAGAAATGCTATGTGTGTTTTATGCTGTTTTGACTTCTCCCCTTATTCTAATGAGAGTCTTCTCAAAATTGTGATTGAATTTTATAGTTGTCAGATGTATATATCAGGTGCATATAAATTTATCACTTAGCATCTTTCTGAAAGCAAAGAAAACAAAATTTATACTTCCTGATTTGGATCTGGATGCAGTAACTATATAAGACTTTTAGGTTACACCCCTTTTGGAAGAATGAGGGTTATTTTTTAGGTTGAACTAGGATGATTTAAATTTGTTTGGTTGAGATATTTAAAACTTTTTGTGTATAGAAGGAAATGTTTTGGATTTTGACATATATACTAAGTCACAAGTATAAATGAAAAGTATTGCATTTCTTGGACAAAGTGGTTGGTTCATGTATGGAGACATGACCAAAATCATGACAATCAGAACTTCATTTTTTCCCAGACCTAATAGGAAAGATGTCCCTTTTCTTTCAGTCCATATGCATAAGACATGACCTTATATTTGAAAACTTAGGCACAGCCATGTCTAAAACTGGATTTATAATTTTTCTTCTTCAATTGAGTCCATAC
>NW_012136192.1:4085613-4086774 GCF_000956105.1 Propithecus coquereli
CTTCTTTCAATAATTCACACTGCTGATTCTGTTCTTCATAAAATTTAACTATCTGTTCTCACAGAGATAAAATTTTGGCTAACACCTGTCCCTGTGATAGCCAACAAATACAGTGTAGAATGATATGGCAAATTCACACTGAATATCTCATCGTTCTACTTTAGCATGTTATGAAACTGATGATGCTGTGTTGCATTTGCATGGATATAGTTAACAATACTTACAACTTGTTTCAAATTGTCACTTAAAATAGTAGCTTCAGCACAGAGATTTTGATGATGCAAGATACAATGAAAAGAAATGAGAACATCTGGATCTGTTAATACTTTTTATGTTTGTGCAATAAACTCTTCGTGTTTTCCTGTCATGGAAGATGCACTGTCTGTACATACACTCACTAATTTATCAAATTCAGTCCAACTTTACGTTTATCTTGAAAGTTGTTGAAGATATCTATTCCCCATGTTCTGTTCGCTAGAGTACCCAAAGCTAGTAACTGTTCGTAGCAAAGAAAATCTTCTGTTATGATGTGAATGAAGTATGAAAACTGTGCCTAGTCAGTAGTATCGATTTATTCATCCAAAGCGATTGAATAACATATATTTTTCTTTAGAAGTATTACATGTAGTTGTTCTGTTAAGTTGAAGGCTAATTTATGCTGCCAATCAGTTATGGTTTTTCTTGAAAGAGGCAGTTGTTTGCATTTTGAAACGTTATGAGGTTCTAAGCATCCTGCAACTTCAACAATGCATTCTTTCACAGTTTCTATGCTGCATGGCTTCCCTTTTTTCCCTGAGTATATAAGCTACTTTATAAGTTGCTTCAGTGGCATTATTTCCAGGTCTTATTGCTGCTTGAAAGAATTGTCTTTGCTTTTGCATTTCATCTTTTAATTTCTGCAATGCAACGTTTCACGCTCTCTCTCTAATTTAAAATATCTGTGGTCTTTATGAGTGTTACAATGCTGAGGAGCATTGAATTTCTGTAATGTTGATACTGCAGTATCACAAAGCAAGCAAATCATCTTATCTTTAGCAGAAACAAGATACTTTTGCAATTCCCAATCCTCATTAAAAAAATCTGTTTTCTTCCTTCAGTGTTCTCCTGGTCTTCTTTGACTTGATGGGCTATTAAGCAGACAGAATTAAAAAATACTGTCAA
>NW_012136192.1:4100108-4101552 GCF_000956105.1 Propithecus coquereli
TTATGAGGTTTAGGGCATTTGGTATTGGTCTTAAAATTCAGAAGTTTGAATTTTCTCTTTTGTAAAATAGGGAAAATGATTGCTTATTTTGATTGTCAAGAGGAAAATACAAAAATAATATTTGAGGAAGTACTTTAAGATTTTATCAATATTTTACATGTGATGTTTTTTACTCTTTTGTATTTATTTGTACAATTGTTAGAATTTCCAACAAATCAAATATTTGAAAATCATTAGCAAAAAAACTTGTAGAAGATCTAGAGGCCATTCAAAGAGATGAAGACAATTTTTTTTTTAACCTGCTTAAAGGAGATAAAAACAAAGCCACCCTTCTAGAAAAATGTGATGAGGTATATGGCATGTACAGCACACTGTGGAGACGAGGCCTGTGGGGACAAAAGCATCCACCGTGGCTTCGGGTTCAGTAGTATAAAACTAAGCAGTTCAGCTGGGACATTAACCTGAGATTTTTAATTAAAAACTTAGACTGTTGCCCAAGATAGTGTTACAAAACTAAGGGAAGTTAAAAAATAAATCCCTGTTGGGTGAACATAAAAAAAACAAAACAAACAACAAATCCAAGTTCCACAAGGAAAAATTTAGATTTGTCCGATAAATATCACTAGAACTGCCTCGGGCATATTCATCCCACACATCTGAGTGAGTTAGCAAAGCTCTGGCAAAGGACACAAGTCAGTTTTCATTTCTCTCTCTAGCTCTATGGAAGCACATATCTAGAAAAAAACATACCCAAATCTATTCAATCATGAAGTTTATTTGCATCTTTTTCTGTTTGTACATGCGTATGTGTGTGTTTATTTGTGGATGTGCGTAAATATTTTCCCCTGGTGTGTTATTACTATCAAATTCCTGATCTTTTCTCCAATTTCTCTCTGCTAGGTTTGATATTTATTAATTGCTCAGTATCTTAATTAACAGCCTGAATTCTTCCTTCATATATATGTTCATGAATATCCAGATTTTAATTTTACTGTGAGATCTGGAGAGATAAGTGAGAATTAATATGTGCTAAGTATGTACACTTAAGTAAGTGCTAGAATCTTTTACAAGCGTTAGTGTAGCTGATCTTTATAGTAGCTCAGTGAGAGAACTATTATTCTTCCCGATTTGTAGATGAGAAAGCTGAGTGAGTCTCAATCTTTGCACTGTATGTATCCCAAGCTTACAGAGTGAATAAGTGAATGATAGGTTTGAGACCATAACTCAAGTTTGTCTGGCTTCTAAGACTGCTGTCTTCTTGGACAATGTCAAAGATCCTGTTTTTAGCTACAGAGTCTAAAAGGTGGAAAGAGGTATGTCTAAGAAGAAACCAGGGAGGACAAACATTGCTCATTCGCAGGGTACTTTCTTTCTTTTTTTTTTTTATTTAAGCATATTATGGGGGTACAGATGGTTAGGTTACATATGTGGCCCTTGCCTCCCC
>NW_012136192.1:4112467-4113105 GCF_000956105.1 Propithecus coquereli
TTCCGTTTGAGTCTTCATACTTCCAGAGTTCTTTCGCTGGTTCCTTCCCATCTGGATCAGTTGTTCCTTCTTGCCTTTAGATTTTCGCTTGGATATGACATGACCTGTTTACTCTCTGAGCCAGTAGGTGGTGTTTGTGGGTGATATTCGACCACACCCTTTATGATGAATCGCTAGATGCAGTAAAAGGGTGTGCAGGATGACCTCCCTGTCAGTAGGTGGCACTTGCAGGGAGGAGTGAACTGCAGTGCTGTTTTGGGGTCCTGTAGCTAGCTCTTGTTCCTCTAGAGAGGCCCTCTTGTGCCTCGGGTAGTGGGTGGGGCCTCAGGCCTTCCAGGTGTGTCCTTATTCTCCACCTCAGTTGGGGCAGGACAGGGAGTGAGTCTGGGCGGTGCTGGGTTGGGTAAGCCTGCCCTCAGGCTCCACAAGTGCTGTTAGCAGGGTCAAAGTTCTGTCTTTGTTTCTGCGGGGAGGGGCTGAAATGGCTCCACTCAGCTCAAAGTCTGGGCTTGGGGGTTGGGGCTGTCCAAGACCCGCACTCCGGAGCATGTCTCGCTCCACTCCACCCTCTCCCTCTCCGTGGCCTCTCCTAGGCCTCTGCCAGCAAGAGGGACCTCAGACCAATGGATCTCCCCTGG
>NW_012136192.1:4116555-4117202 GCF_000956105.1 Propithecus coquereli
GGGTGTGCTTTCCGTTTGAGTCTTCATACTTCCAGAGTTCTTTCGCTGGTTCCTTCCCATCTGGATCAGTTGTTTCTTCTTGCCTTTAGATTTTCACTTGGATATGACATGACCTGTTTACTCTCTGAGCCAGTAGGTGGTGTTTGTGGGTGATATTTGACCACACCCTTTATGATGAATCAGTAGATGCAGTAAAAGGGTGTGCAGGATGACCTCCCTGTCGGTAGGTGGCACTTGCAGGGAGGAGTGAGCTGCAGTGCTGTTTTGGGGTCCTGTAGCTAGCTCTTATTCCTCTAGAGAGGCCCTCTTGTGCCTCGAGTAGTGGGTGGGGCCCCAGGCCTTCCAGGTGTGTCCTTATTCTCCACCTCAGTGGGGGCAGGACAGGGAGTGAGTCTGGGCGGTGCTGGGTTGGGTAAGCCTGCCCTCAGGCTCCACAACTGCTGTTAGCAGGGTCAAAGTTCTGTCTTTGTTTCTGCCGGGAGGGGCTGAAATGGCTCCACTCAGCTGAAAGTCTGGGCTTGGGGGTTGGGGCTGTCCAAGACCCGCACTCCAGAGCATGTCTCGCTCCACTCCACCCTCTCCCTCTCCGTGGCCTCTCCTAGGCCTCTGCCAGCAAGAGGGACCTCAGACCAATGGATCTCCCCTGG
>NW_012136192.1:4120232-4124920 GCF_000956105.1 Propithecus coquereli
GTGATAACGCAGGGTGAGTCATCAGTTGGCTTGGTAGTTCCTTCTCCAAGAATGGCCCAGGATAGAGTGTTTAAGATAGATAGCTGGTGAAGGTGAGCATCATGGCTATTCTTACAGTTTGCGAGTACTTTTTAGAAATTCTTGATCTAGTCTTCAAAAGTCCAATCTTATTTGACCAGTAACACAATATACGCTTTATAACTATGGATAGTTCATTAATTAAGCTAAAACAATCAAATAACCTAAACAAATAAATTTCTGTATTTAGTTTCCAGTGACTGTAGCCTAATTGCTAGAGAAAGCAATCAAACATTAATTCAGCAGTCATTTTTTACAATGTAATACTGATCGACAATCTAATCCTATAAGGATGGCATTTCCCTCTCCTATGGGATCAACTGTCTTAGAGAATCATCCTCTAGTAATAATTGTAATGAACTGTGTCTAGATTGCTAGCTTTCCAGTCATTTGCAAGATCGTCTTGTGGCCTTTCGCTCAATTGTCAATAATTCTAAATAACCCACATTTCCCTGAAGGTCTGTTTCTACAACACACTCTTCTCTATGTATTTATGTGATAGTTAATGCTAAAGCACCTGAAGCTCTTCCTAGCTTAGGCCAAAATAAAAGGGGGGTGTGCATATTGATGGGGCAGGATAATCGTGGTTCATCACGAGATCAGAGACAAAGAATCAGAAAGGAAAGCCACTGGGCCAGCTCTGGAAACTTTAGCAGCAAGAGCTACTCTTCCTTCTCCCTTGAGAGTCTTCATGTAAAGTGATTTGGATGGAATAGCTCCCAAGCTTTGTGACCTCTCTGTTCTCAGTTCTAGTTTCTTACAGAGAGAATCTGATCCAGACCAAAGCCTGGGATCCATTAGATATATCCAGGACAAGATCAAGTGGTCCAGAAATGGCCAGTGGGAGGCCTGTTTTGTGTCCTCAAAGCTGGTCCCACAAAAGAGGGAATGGCTGTGGCATATGGCTGTTCAGAGAGCTATCTCTCACAGTTAAGCAGTGTTCTATGAGCTTCATGTCCATCATAGCATTTAATCTTCACTGCCAGATTTTTCCACAGCTGAGGAAACCAGTCTATAAGAGATTCAACAACCTGTCCAGAAAAAGTGGCAAAATCACTACTTAAACCCCATTCTATTTGGCTCCAAAAGCACTAAAAACAGATATTAAAATTATTCTTAGTGTGCAGAAATATTGTCAAAGATCACTGAAGTAACAGGGTACTCTCATTGACTGTATTACCATATCCTGAATTGTCTAAGAAAATACTTGTTTAGTGCCTTATATTTTGAAATGGAAAACAGATAATTTTCAAAACATAAGAAATTGTGAACTGTCCAATCAATGTGTCCAAATGTAATTAAATTCATTTTAAAAATCCTGTTGTACTCTAGTAACAAAGGTAAAAATTTTTAAAAGGTAAATTGTCAAAGTTAAAACAATGGTTTATTCCTGGTAATCATAAAGGACCTAATATTTATTGAAATAAAAGTCAAAACTGTGTTTTTGTGGCTACCTTAGGGACAGGAGTTCCTGTGTTAGAATTGTGGTTAAATATATGCTTTATTGAATCTAGAGATGCCTGAATCTTTGTGTAGTTTAGGGGTAGTTTTTTTTCCTTTGCATCCTCATAATAATTTCCTATTTGTGTAAAGAAAGGAAAAGAGAGATTGGCTGATGAGGCAGAAATAGTGAATGAGAAAAGAAACAGAAAGACAGGGAGGGAAGGAGGGAGCGAAGGAGGAAGGAAGGGGGGGAAAGAGTATTTGTCTTTATATTCTAATATTAGCTCTTTTGGTTTATTTTAGAATTCATCCTGGCCACTTTTAAGAACTTAAACTTAGTTCCTCCCAGTAGTTCAGCCTACCTGATCCCAGGGGAGTAAACTGAATTTCAGTCAACTTGAACTTCTCTCTCAAATTGGGATTACAGTGTACTTGTGAGTTATCTCTGAGGCCCAGTTGGAATTCCATTTCTATGGAGATCAGATTGGAACCTGCAACCAGGAATAATAAAACAAAACACTAATGTGTTTTTTTTTTTTTTTCTTTAAAGGACTGTTATAGAGCATTTTCCTCCACTTGCTCTGAAGTGTTATTTTGGGAACTTTCATGTTTATTGTGTTTTGCATGACAGCACTTTAAGAGCAAACTGGTTATTTGATTCACTGTCTTCATTAGTGCCCCAGTAATTAAAAACTGATGTTTATTTTTTTCCAGAGTTCATTTTTTCCTTTCCCCCACCCTTTTTTATTTACTTATTTTTCTCCCTGTATTCATGAATTGTCTTGCGCATTGCTAGTGATTTGTGCAAATCTGGGCAAAAAGCCAAATGAGAATATAAAAAGTAGGCCAGAACAATTGGTAAATGAATGTTTTTTTAATGATTGGCTCCCTTAGAGAAAATTCTTTTGCTATCCACTCTCACTCCCCTCTTGAGGACTGGTGTTAAATCAAATTTCAAATAAATGGGGAAATGATTAAGATGATATCATTCTACAACTGTAATTATATTTAGCTATTTTGTATAGATGGAGAATTTTTGAATGAAGATGCTTCTGGTTACTGTGATATATGAACCTCTATGGAAAGAACAGGTAGTATTTTGCTAAGTAATTTGTCTGAATTTCAATAATGGTTTATTATGTTCCTTTTTTGTGTCCTTCCTTGTTCTCTATTCCCAGCTCCCTAATGTAAAAATTAGTTTACAAAGCTCCTGCACTTACCAATTAAAGTTCCTCCTAGCACTTGGAGGAGGTGTTATTAATATTATCTCCATTTTACATATAATGAAAATGAGGTGAAGAGAGAATCAGTGACCCGACCAAGGTCACCTGTCTACTGAGGTATAGAAAAGGGGAATGACAGCAAGTTAAATATTTGGACTAGGGAAGCATGAGAGACTTGTGCAAAATACAGATGAGAAAAAGAATAAAAATTATTATGAGTATTAGAAATTAAATATAGCAGGTCCAGAATCCAAGAGATGAGCTAGCTTAAACCTGAAAATTAATCTTACTGCAGGATCAGAGTGACTAAAGTCAAGTCACGTGAGAAAGTGAGAGAGGCCAGAGACTAGCAAGATATAGTTAGAATTGCCCTAGAGGCAATAAAAGACTGGTAGAAAACAGGTATCCAGTGCCCGAATATTTACCCCAGATTTTCCTTTTCTGCATTTCCACTTTCTGCACCTTTATACTTTTTATAGTATACAGATTATTAAGTCTACTAAAAATATATATTCGCATTTTATGTATTTTGAATTATATGATTATATGATTACTGTATGAAAAATTCAAACGATGTCAAAATTATAGAGTAAAATAAAGTTTCTCTTTACCCCATTTTATACACACATATATATGTATACACACACACATATGGTTATAGAAATAGAGCTAGACCAACACAAATAAACAGTTTTAATTGAGAGAAATTAACTTTTATTTAAGCAGTACAAAAAAAAAACTTTAAAAGGTCATTACATCCTTCGACCAACATCTCCTCAACTGACCCCCTTGACCCATATGCACACCACCTCGGCCCCCGTTAACCACCATTCTACTGTCTGCTTCTATTAATATGAGTTTGACTTTCTTAGATTCCACATGTAAGTGCAATCACGTAGTATTTATCTTTCAGTGCTGCTTATTTTGCTGAACCTCCAGGTTCACCCATGTTGTCACACATGTCAGGATCCCCTTCTTTTTTACGGCTAAATAGTAATACATTTTGTATATATACCACATTTTCTTTATTCATTCATCATTGATGGACACATAGGAGCAATAAGTTCAAGAGATTTATTCTACAGCATGGTGACTATATTTAATAACAATACGTTGTGTTCTTGAAAAATATGTAGAGTAGATTTTGTGTTGTCACCACAGAAGTGATAACTATAGGAGGTAATGGATGTGTTAATTAGCTCAATTTACCCATTCCTTCCACAATTATATATATTTTAAAACATCATGTGGTACATAGTAAATATATATAGTTTTATTTGTCAAATAAAAGTAATAAGATAAAACTTTAAAAAAGGTCATTTGCTATTTCAAAAAATTGGAAGAAGTGCTTGTTTATATAAGAATATTCAGGTATACTTTTACTCTTATATATGTATTGTATGAAAAACAAGCCATAATCATCCTACCTTTGACACATTTTCACATCCACTTTCTCTACAACTACTAGATATCCATTGCTGTCATCTGTGAATTCATATCTAAGCTGGTATGTGAGTGTACAGTTGCATGTGTGCAAATCTACATTAGCTAAACTTATCTAATCTAGCTTAACATTTTATTATTTCTTTTCTCTCTGCTACTTATTATAGTCCATGGCTCCATATTCTGTCCTGTATTTGGAACTATTGTGTCTTTTAAATTTTAGCCCTTTTAATGAATGTGTAGTGTAATCTGACTGGAGTTTTAATGTGGATTGTCCTAGGAAGAATGTTGGACATCTTTTTCACATTCTTGCTGTTTGTATATGTTTCTTTGTGTAGTTTCTGCTTCTATCTTACCCATTTTTATAACATCCTATCTTCTTAAAAGAAAATGGAAGATTTGTATAGTCTTGTTACAAATCCTTCATCAGATATATGATATACGTATTACAAATATCTCCCCTCCCACCCTGTCCAGGTCTATGGTTGTCTTTTCTTTCTT
>NW_012136192.1:4136155-4140572 GCF_000956105.1 Propithecus coquereli
GTTCTAAAGTAGGCTCACATTCCTTAGCTTGTGGCCTTCTTTTTTCAAAGCTGGCAATAGTGAGTTGAGTCTTCCTTACATCACATTGGTCCAGACTCCTCTTCTCTAGTCGAATTTTTCTCCGCCTCTCTCTTCTGCGTCCTGCTTCCATTTTTTTAGGACCCTGTGATCATATTAGATCCACCTGGACAATCCAGAATACTGTTCCCATTTCAAGATTCTTAAGTTAATCACATTGTGAAGTCCCTTTTTTCATGTAAGGTAACATATTAACAATTATGTTAATAATTGGGGAATGGGATAGATATCTTTTTTGGGGGGAGGGTCATTATTCTATCACAAGATCTTTCTAAACCATAAATTTTGCCAAATTATCTCTATACATTGAAACTATCAAAAGTTCTTTATTAACTGGAGAATACAGTCCAGATTGTACAAATATGCCCAATTTTTCTTACTGTTTCACTCAAAACGTCTATATTCTACCATATCAAAGTCTTTGGTATGATCTCTCACATATCTATGCCTTGAAATGCTAGTTTCTCTGTCTTAATGTCTTTTTGCTTCCTCTCTTCATGGACAATGCCCACTTATCATTCAATTCAGTTCAAATGTTTTCTCTTCTGCAAAGTATTTCCAGACTCTCACAGATGGAATCCATTCTTTCCTCTGTGGACCTACAAAACTTGGTGCAAACTTTTTTTAAGCACTTCCCATACTGTGTTATGATTATCGACTTAAGTAGCTTTCTCTCCTACAATTACTGTGAACTCCAGGAGGTCAAATATAGTCTTATTCATCTTTTTGTTTCCAGAGCCAACCATAGAAGTTAGCACCTAAAATATTACTTTAGTGGGATGGGGAAATAAACTAGTTATAAGCTTTATTGGAATAAATTCTCTCAGACAGCGGTTGTTACAACTCAAGTGACATTCTTCTTGATCTTACAGGAGTCTTTTGCTGAAGCCAACTTTCTATACTATTTCATGTTTCCCTGCCTGAGCTACTTTATGTTTTCCTTGATCTTAAACTTGTTAGGGTCATGGTTAAAAGATGGCATGTATAAAACGTCTAGGTATTTGGAACAGTTAAGTTGTTAAACTTTTTGTTATTTTTAATCTGTTTTAAAATGTTGAGAGGATTTCTCTGAGGACCACATATATTTAACAACTTCTCATTTTTTTATTGACATTTGTGTATTTTTTAAAGAACTGTATGCACAAATCTTTTGCCCATTTTTAAATTGGATTTGTCATATTTTTATTTATTTTTTTATTTCTAGGAATTCCTTATGTTAGCTGAATACAAGTCTTTTGTCAGATATATGTATTCAGAATATTGCTTCCCAGTATATGTCTTGTCTATTCAAAATATGTGTGCACATACATATGGATATATGTAAAATTATGTAACATTAAAATGATAGGCAAAATGCTCATGTGATTCAAATAATATTTTACCTTATGTAAAAGGACAAACAGATGGGATAGGTGGGGGCACGAAATAGTTTTTATAGGAATTAGATTTTATTCGAGATGCAACTAAAAACTGTTGAAATGGGGCAGATGGCTGTCATGATTGGATTTCTTTCATTACATGATCACTCTGGTTTCTCCTTAGCAATTGCTATTGTGGAGAAAGGTGGAAACAGAGACTAGCTTGGAGACACTGCAATCCTAAAGGCAAAAGATGATGATTGCTTGCAGTAGGTTAGTAGAGTTAGATGAGGAAATAAGAGGGATCTATTTTTCAGAAAGAACTGACATGACTTTGTACAACATTACACATAAGGTAGATTGAGCCATTCTCCAAGCCAAGTACCAAGTCCACTTTGCTGCCTTTTTACTTGTAATGAACTACTGCCTTGTGGGCCCTATATACCAGCATCTTATGTTCAGTAGTAGAGCAGCGATCTTATTCAGTTGAAGTTCTTCCCTTTTAATATGCCCAGCCTAAAAAGAATAGCCAGAAGAACCAGAGTAGGCTTTTTAGAAGATATGGGTACTTTTCTTCTCAGAGTGTTTTGAAGCCAAGAGAGACAGGAAGCACATGATAGACTCACTCAGGCATGTTTGTCCTCTGAAATCGTTGACACCTTTCTCTGTATTGGGCAAAGGGGATTTGATTGCTCATTAACACTAGAAACAATCAAGCATAGTGTCCATGTTTGCATTAGCAAACTTTTAAAGGGGTTATAAACATGGATGGCTGTTCAAGCTAGAACGTTAAATGACGTTCTCAGTTTATGTTTAATCTTCTTTGGTTGAGAACCTTCAAAATCTGCAAGCACAGATTATACCTTTCTACTCACCCTGTCACCAGAATTTTATGATATTCCTTGGTAAATTATAGATGTAAATGCTTTGATCATTATTCTGATACTGCTTATCGTATTCCCAGATAAACTGATTTTGAAACTAGTCCCTTAACAAGTGATAACGCAGGGTGAGTCATCAGTTGGCTTGGTAGTTCCTTCACCAAGAATGGCCCAGGATAGAGTGTTTAAGATAGATAGCTGGTGAAGGTGAGCATCATGGCTATTCTTACAGTTTGCGAGTACTTTTTAGAAATTCTTGATCTAGTCTTCAGAAGTCTAATTTTATTTGACCAGTAACACAATATATGCTTTATAACTATGGATAGTTCATTAATTAAGCTAAAACAATAAAATAACCTAAACAAATAAATTTCTGTATTTAGTTTCCAGTGATTGTAGCCTAATTGCTAGAGAAAGCAATCAAACATTAATTCAGCAGTCATTTTTTACAATGTAATACTGATCGACAATCTAATCCTATAAGGATGGCATTTCCCTCTCCTATGGGATCAACTGTCTTAGAGAATCATCCTCTAGTAATAATTGTAATGAACTGTGTCTAGATTGCTAGCTTTCCAGTCATTTGCAAGATCGTCTTGTGGCCTTTCGCTCAATTGTCAATAATTCTAAATAACCCACATTTCCCTGAAGGTCTGTTTCTACAACACACTCTTCTCTATGTATTTATGTGATAGTTAATGCTAAAGCACCTGAAGCTCTTCCTAGCTTAGGCCAAAATAAAAGGGGGGTGTGCATATTGATGGGGCAGGATAATCGTGGTTCATCACGAGATCAGAGACAAAGAATCAGAAAGGAAAGCCACTGGGCCAGCTCTGGAAACTTTAGCAGCAAGAGCTACTCTTCCTTCTCCCTTGAGAGTCTTCATGTAAAGTGATTTGGATGGAATAGCTCCCAAGCTTTGTGACCTCTCTGTTCTCAGTTCTAGTTTCTTACAGAGAGAATCTGATCCAGACCAAAGCCTGGGATCCATTAGATATATCCAGGACAAGATCAAGTGGTCCAGAAATGGCCAGTGGGAGGCCTGTTTTGTGTCCTCAAAGCTGGTCCCACAAAAGAGGGAATGGCTGTGGCATATGGCTGTTCAGAGAGCTATCTCTCACAGTTAAGCAGTGTTCTATGAGCTTCATGTCCATCATAGCATTTAATCTTCACTGCCAGATTTTTCCACAGCTGAGGAAACCAGTCTATAAGAGATTCAACAACCTGTCCAGAAAAAGTGGCAAAATCACTACTTAAACCCCATTCTATTTGGCTCCAAAAGCACTAAAAACAGATATTAAAATTATTCTTAGTGTGCAGAAATATTGTCAAAGATCACTGAAGTAACAGGGTACTCTCATTGACTGTATTACCATATCCTGAATTGTCTAAGAAAATACTTGTTTAGTGCCTTATATTTTGAAATGGAAAACAGATAATTTTCAAAACATAAGAAATTGTGAACTGTCCAATCAATGTGTCCAAATGTAATTAAATTCATTTTAAAAATCCTGTTGTACTCTAGTAACAAAGGTAAAAATTTTTAAAAGGTAAATTGTCAAAGTTAAAACAATGGTTTATTCCTGGTAATCATAAAGGACCTAATATTTATTGAAATAAAAGTCAAAACTGTGTTTTTGTGGCTACCTTAGGGACAGGAGTTCCTGTGTTAGAATTGTGGTTAAATATATGCTTTATTGAATCTAGAGATGCCTGAATCTTTGTGTAGTTTAGGGGTAGTTTTTTTTCCTTTGCATCCTCATAATAATTTCCTATTTGTGTAAAGAAAGGAAAAGAGAGATTGGCTGATGAGGCAGAAATAGTGAATGAGAAAAGAAACAGAAAGACAGGGAGGGAAGGAGGGAGCGAAGGAGGAAGGAAGGGGGGGAAAGAGTATTTGTCTTTATATTCTAATATTAGCTCTTTTGGTTTATTTTAGAATTCATCCTGGCCACTTTTAAGAACTTAAACTTAGTTCCTCCCAGTAGTTCAGCCTACCTGATCCCAGGGGAGTAAACTGAATTTCAGTCAACTTGAACTTCTCTCTCAAATTGGGATTACAGTGTACTTGTGAGTTATCTCTGAGGCCCAGTTGGAATT
>NW_012136192.1:4145132-4152773 GCF_000956105.1 Propithecus coquereli
TATTCATTCATCATTGATGGACACATAGGAGCAATAAGTTCAAGAGATTTATTCTACAGCATGGTGACTATATTTAATAACAATACGTTGTGTTCTTGAAAAATATGTAGAGTAGATTTTGTGTTGTCACCACAGAAGTGATAACTATAGGAGGTAATGGATGTGTTAATTAGCTCAATTTACCCATTCCTTCCACAATTATATATATTTTAAAACATCATGTGGTACATAGTAAATATATATAGTTTTATTTGTCAAATAAAAGTAATAAGATAAAACTTTAAAAAAGGTCATTTGCTATTTCAAAAAATTGGAAGAAGTGCTTGTTTATATAAGAATATTCAGGTATACTTTTACTCTTATATATGTATTGTATGAAAAACAAGCCATAATCATCCTACCTTTGACACATTTTCACATCCACTTTCTCTACAACTACTAGATATCCATTGCTGTCATCTGTGAATTCATATCTAAGCTGGTATGTGAGTGTACAGTTGCATGTGTGCAAATCTACATTAGCTAAACTTATCTAATCTAGCTTAACATTTTATTATTTCTTTTCTCTCTGCTACTTATTATAGTACATGGCTCCATATTCTGTCCTGTATTTGGAACTATTGTGTCTTTTAAATTTTAGCCCTTTTAATGAATATGTAGTGTAATCTGACTGGAGTTTTAATGTGGATTGTCCTAGGAAGAATGTTGGACATCTTTTTCACATTCTTGCTGTTTGTATATGTTTCTTTGTGTAGTTTCTGCTTCTATCTTACCCATTTTTATAACATCCTATCTTCTTAAAAGAAAATGGAAGATTTGTATAGTCTTGTTACAAATCCTTCATCAGATATATGATATACGTATTACAAATATCTCCCCTCCCACCCTGTCCAGGTCTATGGTTGTCTTTTCTTTCTTTTTCCCAACCTCTTTTTTGTTGTTGTTGTATTTTAGTGATGCACAAATACACAAGTTGTCAAGTATTCTTTTATGGTCTGTGTTCTCTTTATCCTATGTGAAAAATATTTGCCCGGTCAAGGTTGCAAAAATATTTTTCTGAATATCTTATAGTGTTAGCTTCTACATTTTTACTTAATTTTGGTTATGGTTCAAGATAAACGCTAAAGTTAATTTTTCTACGTGGACATACAGTTGTTGCTGCACCATTTGTTGAAAAGGCTTTCATTTCTTTGTTGAATTTTATTAGCCCCGTTGTTGAAAATCAATTGACCACATAGTTGTGGAAACATTTCTTGATTTCTGATTCTGCTCCAAAGATAATAACGATTTTCACTAATACTTCAATTGTCATAATTTTGTGACAAGTCTAGAAATCAGTCCTCCAAATTTGTTCTTGTTCAAAATTAGCTTTGGCCATTCTTGGTCATTTGAGTTTTCATATAAATTTTGTGGATATCTTCTCAATTTCTTAAAAGAAAAGCTTACTCTGATGAGATTTTTTTTATGGAAATGTATCAAATCTAATCATAAAGATTAGAAATAATAGATAAATCATGTACATTTATATGGCAAATAGCATACTGAAATAAAAATGAACAAGCTATTGTTACAACCTGGATGAATCTTACAAACATTGTTGAGTGAAAGAAACCAAATGCAAGACAAATTATGCCCTTTGAAGAAAGTTAAGAAATAAGCCAAACTCATATATGGTGCTAGAAATTCGTAAGATAGATATTACCTTTGGAGAGGAAAGGAGTTAGTAATTTGTAGGCGATTAAAGACAGGCCTTCTTACATACAAGTGATAATATACTCATTGATCTGGGTGTTGTTTATACATGTGTGTTCACTTTATGAAAACCCATCAAACTGAACAATTTTCATTTGTGCCCTTTATTTCAAAAGGTAATATTGAAAATTATTTTTCAAAAAGAAATAAGCATACTTTTAATTTTGCAAGCAGTGTGTGTGTGATTATGAATAAGCATATATTTTAATTGTTGAGAAAATGTGTATGTGTGTGCGTGCATGTGTGTGTGTGTGTGTGTGTGTGTGTGTGTAGTCTAGTTTCAGAGGTAGCTATTGGAAAATGTTCATGTTAACAGAGTTGATAACCACTAATTCCTGACATCTTTCTAAAACATTTGCCTTTCTAACTATCTATCTCGATTTTCCAATCTCTTTTCTAATTCTTCTCCCTTTTTGGCCCTTTTCTCATAGATTGCAGTACTAGACTTTTGCCATATTCCCCTAGAGTTGGACTGTAACTAGCTGTCATACTTTTCCAAAATGGTAGTTGATAAAGGCTTATGGTGTCACTCCTCAGTGGGGCATATTCATTCTAATGGAAATTCCTAAAGATCAAGGAGCCTTTAAAAGCAAACTGAATATGTCAGCAATGTAGAAATTTCAAACTCCATGACAAAGAGAATGAGGAATTCTTTTGATCAGGAAGAACTTTAGTTGGTTCTTGAATTACATTTTGCACATTTTTGTAGATGGCATTTACCTTTCAAGCTAGCTCTGAAGAGTGGCCTCACTTCTGCTACGCCATTCCAATTCCCCTATACTGTCTTCAGTGAAGTTATAAAATCTCTTGTATTCTATCCCTTGCAAAACTTCAAATCAAGAAATTTAACAGACTATTCGTTATCGTAGTGTCTCAGGGTGGGAGGGAGAACCTAACAAAAATTATATAAACTCAACCAATGCGTAGCTTGTGGAATCCTTCCACATTACTATGAAGCATTCCTTCTATCTTTCCTTGGACATCTCAAAGTCACTTCCTACCTCCCAGGGAGCTACATTATATTTCAGACATCTCTAACCATGCATTACCCTATTCGATCATCTTAAAACATAAAAATCCATCTCTTTTACATCTTCAAAATGCTTGAAGATAAAAATGGATCTTCTAAAAGTATTCTCTATGCCTCACACCTTGTTTGCTTCAAACATTCTACATATTTAATAGTTTAGAGTTTGTTCATTATCCTGGTCTCCCATCATTGATCAGGCTCTGCTTTGTCAATATCTCCCTTTAGGTTTTATACATAGAACCCTATATAAATCTTCAAGTACCTTGGTTTACTAGGTTGCTTTTCAGGGCCAAAATAAATATTAGCCATTTGTCACCACTTTCCAGGTGTCAGTACAGAGACTAGTTAAAATGCTCCTGTCTCTAGAAGACCTGTGAACAGTGAGGATGTTAGTGAGAATTCCATATATAACACTTTGAATTAGAAGAGTTGTATTTGAATCTCAGTTTGCCTATGTATTATCCAGGTTACCTGTAGCAACTTCTTTACTTCTTCAAGCCTTAGTTTGCTGATCTAATACGTAAAGATAAAAACAGAGTTTGTGTTAGGACTTTTCTTAAGATAACATATGTGAAAGCCCCTGGGATAGCCCTTGACATATAGTTATAGCTCAATAAATATTACTTGACTTCAAATCACAAAAGAACATTAACTCAATATTTTGGTCATGGTGACCTTTCAACACCCTCCAAAATTATGCCAGATGGCAGCTGCTACCTTCCAATTATAGTACTGCTCATAAATAGAGAGTGTACTATTCATCCCCTGTCTGACTTCACCACCTGCTATGGGTTGGCATGAAATGTAGGCTTGAGAAATGGGAACTTTTTCTCTTGGGTCTAATTTATACTGACATCCACTCCCTCACTAAGTTCTAGGTTCGATGGGACTATCTCCTTACCAGAACTATCGTGTTGGAAAAGGCTAACTGAACACTTGAATATACAGTTACCATTAAATTCTAATGAAAATAAAATCTGCATTAACAGTTAATTAAGCCATTATGATTAGTGCTGTACAATGAATACTTTAACATTTTGGATACCTTAACATACTTTTATCTTTGAGGCAACTGAGCTCATTAAAAACTGTTATTTATTGAACAAATCATAAGAACTTTATGATGCAAAGTGACCAACATCATTAATCTCATTCTAAAGTTTTCCAAACACTGAATACTATACCAATGGAGGGTTACTCTAGGGAAAGGACATTTTTTAAAAAAGAAATCTTTATTTAGGTACAAATTTGGAAGGACTTATACTCAGATCAATATATTAATAATATAAAAAATTCATCCCTAGGCCAGGCGCGGTGGCTCATGCCTGTAATCCTAGCACTCTGGGAGGCCGAGGCCGGTGGATCTCTCAAGGTCAGGAGTTCGAGACCAGCCTGAGCAAGAGTGAGATTCCGTCTCTACTAAAAATAGGAAGAAATTATCTGGACAACTGAAAACATATATATATATAGAAAAAATTAGCCAGGCATGGTGGCACATGTCTGTAGTCCTAGCTACTCGGGAGGTTGAGGCAGGAGGATCACTTGAGCCCAGGAGTTTGAGGTTGCTGTGAGCTAGGATGACGCCACGGCACTCTAGCCCGGGCAAAAGAGTGAGACTCTGTCTCAAAAAAAAAAAAAAAAAAAAAAATTCATCCCAAAGGAACAATGCCTATACATTTAAGATTACTCAGAAAACTGTTACGAGCCTTACTTTTCATCCAGATCATTGGTAATATAATGATACTGACATTTTTCAAACCAATATTTTACTCTTCAGATACAAAGGGATCCGTATCACAGATGTTGTGACATGTACAAGCAGATATATTTTCATTTAGAAAGAATTCAAACTTTGGACCTCTGCTTCAATCCCAACTTCAGGTTTATGAATTATGAAACTTTGGGTTTGTGATTTAGACTATCTGACCTCAATGTAATTATCTGTAAAGTGTGCATAATAGTGCATGCGTGTTGAACAGGCTAGAGACTGGAGATGAATTAAAAAGATAACTGTATATAAAATCCTCAGCAAATCACAACTTTAGTTGCTGCTTGCTCATGGAATTAGTACATAAATGTACTTTAAAATCGTTATTAAGTTCTAACAGTAAATTTCCCTTCCTACGAATTTCTTTCACATCTGTCCCTCCTACTACCTGAAATTTTATAATTTATTCACTTCTTCCCCATCCCAGGGAAGAAGAAAAGAGGGAAGAGAAGATGGTGATTGTTAGTCATCTGTACCCAAATAATAATATGTTATGTTATCTCCCCCTGAGAGCTTACTGATTGCTGAGTAAAGAGCCGAAGAAAATTAAGATAGACTATCATTTTAGCTCCCAGGCAAGTATTGAGTAGAATGCTTCAAGGAGCAACACAGAGATGCTTAAAAAGCCACAGATTGTAGGAAAGAGAAAAGTGAAAGCGAATTATTAATAATTGAATGCTAGAAACCTTTTTGTTCAAAGTTGTTTAATTGTCTCAAAAACCCACTCTTGCCTCACCCCTGAAGACCTCCCCTACCATCCCTTGCCCAGGGAAGGCCTGACCTGCCCTCACCCTGGGCATCAATCAACCTGGGCACAGCTTCATAGGGTCAAGCAGGGGAAACTGTGCTAGATCTAGAACCTGCCTTCATCTGGAACTTGATAATTAGACCTTGGAGAAACACAGCAGATTTCTAGGTTTTCCCAACTTTTGATGTTCCTCCACTTTCTGAGTACCTGAACAAGCTCAAATCTTCCAGATTTAGAAATACAGTATATTTTATTTTAATCCCGCACAAATGTAGTATAGCAGAATATTAAAGCATCATTACTACTTTTAGGTTTTCTTATTTTTGATTGCCTTATAGAAATTTTGAGGTAACACTTGAATTGATATGCTCTTCAAAATGTGACAAGAAAAGCAATTTAAAATAAAAACATATTAGAAATCGTGTAATCTTGAATTCACTTTCACATTCTACATTTTATGTTCAAAACCTCTCTATGTACAGTTACTTTTATCATTCCCATTTGGCATTTGATAAATCTGCGACTCAGAAAGATAAAGTCTTTTAGTCCTTTAGATTGCAACAGCAGTACAACTTCTTTCACTTATTTAATACATATTTATTGTGTTCACTGTCTCTGTCATTATCCTAGTGATTAAGACAGAAAAGGGGCCAGCTCTGATGTAACTCACATACTAGTGAGGAAAGACAGATAAACAAATGTACATATAGGGGAACATTAAAAGGTATAAGTGCTATGAAAAAATTTAAATGATATATTGTGATCGGCGGGGCCTTGGTAAGCTACTTTTGATTAAAGAGAGAAATTCATAGTATTTAGGTTAGCTTTCCTGTGAAAGATGAAGAATATTTGATTAGATAAATGGAAGGTGGCCAGGGATGGTTTTGCCAACAGTGATTGAGCATCTCTGTAGTTTCATTTATTTGGGTTCCTTTACAGAATGAGTTGCGCATCAGAAGTTGGGCAGGTAAGCTCAGAACAAAAGGCCAAGGATTTAGTTTGTGATTATATAAGATAAAAAAGAAAGGAACTGGAGTGTGATGCAGAGTCCTCAAGGCAGAAGCACATTCTTATGGATAAGACTAAAGCAGTAAGAATCAGGAGGAAACTGCAACTTGAAGGCAAGTTCCTTTTCTGTCTCACATGCTGAGATAAAAACAGGGACAGAGTGGGCACTTGACAAATTATTTGTTGACTAACATAAAGAAGTCTTAGCACTGGGCCATTTGAAAAAACAAATCACTTCATCTTTCTGAGTCTCAGCTAACGACAAGTAGAAAATGATAAAAATAACTGTACATGGTGGGGTTGTGAGGAGGAAACATGACACATGAAAGTGATCTGAAAATTACAAATCTACAAGCACTGATTTCAGGCACACTGACCACCAGGCCAAATGACTTCAAGGCTATTGTGAGGTAGCCACGAATGATGGAACAGAGATTGAATATCTACTTCATGTTAGAGTCAGGGCCACTCTGGAATGGGTCAAATCTCAGCTATCAGTGGACATTGTCAATGACATTTCCCAAAAATAATTAGTAAAAAAGGACTGAAAAGGAAGCACTGGATACTTAGAGCAGGTTATTAAATTAAATAAGGGAAAACCTTTAGTACAGTAGAGGTACTTCATCTGGAATGATACCCATATATATTACAAAATTATATTATTCAAAATTAATGTAGTCAATGCAAAAAGATAGAAAAAAAGACTAATTGACCCTAAGCCATCAAAGAAAATTAATATTTAAGAATAAGAAAGAAAAGCCAAACAAACCAAAGAAAGAAAGTTGGTTTCTATGTTGTCTTTATGTAAATGCAAGCAATAGAAAGTCGTAAGAGTTTTACAGGCACACGAAGAAACACTATTATTATTGGCATGAAATTTTCATACAGCTCCATGAGTCTAGTAACTTGTTGTCTGTAGCCATGTTTTCTATCTTAATTAGATAGAAAATATTGTCATTACCCAGCTAATTCCCATGTGCCCCTCTCTATCAATCTCTTCCCACCCCAAAGGAAACTGAGGCTCTTATTTGTAGCACCAGAGCTTAATCTCTCCTGTTCTCAAATTTTATATGGAATGATACAATATATATTTTTTCATACTTGGCTTATTACCCTCAACATATGTTTGAGATTCGGTTATACATGTTTCTCTTGATAAATTTGTCGTAGTGCAGTGTAGTAGTCCATTGTTTGATTATATCACAATTGTTTATCCATTTTCTGGTTGATGGATGTATTTTCGTTGTGGAATTGGCTATTTTCAGCGTGGAACTGTGTGATTAAATCTGCCAACGATATTTTTGTCCTTTTATGGGTATGTTTTAACTCCTCTTT
>NW_012136192.1:4153518-4154772 GCF_000956105.1 Propithecus coquereli
CTCATTGAATTACCTTGGTACCTTAGGTGGTTACTCTCCAGCACCTACAAATGATTCTCTATATTTTGTCTAATTTTTACATTTATCTATATTTACATGCATGTCTAATAAATTTTTGTTGATAATTGGGCATTGCAGATAACAGATTATAGTGGTTCTTGATTCTGCTGTACTCAGTGGGTTCTTGGCTTTGTAATAGTAGACAGTTAACCCACCGAGTTCAAACTGCAAACAGTCCTTTGCTTCACAGGCAGCCGTTGATACTTTTGTTCTGTTCTTATGCCTTCTAGACGTAGACGGTGCTTTTTTTCCTGGCTCCCTGTACATCTCCTCTGTGCAAAGGATCTGATCAGAGATGGGGCTCTGCCTCTTGGTGATTTCCTTGCTTATTGGGATTTCCTACTGAAATTCCAGCTGCCTCGTCAGCTTATGTACTTTACTCTCCTGTCAAGCTTTCTGCTGCCTGAGCTGAGCACTGTTGGAGAATGCACAGTCAGGAAGAAAAGCATCAGACTCACACATCTGGCTCCACATATGCAGCGTGGATAAGGAATATAAAATAATGACTAAGTAGATAACATAATAGAAATCATTCACATTGGAAGAAATATCATAAAAAAAAGAATAGAATGATTTGAAATGCACCCGAGGAATTTCCAGAAATAAAAACTGTGCTTAATGAAACTAAACTTTTCAAATAAATTAAGAGTAGTTCAACTTCCTTCTTCCTGAATTAATACCTCAACAATTTTAGGGAGAGTCTTTCTGTAGTTGTGTATAAAATTCTACATTGCTATTAGTTTCCCTTAGCATTTTAACATTATTTTTCAGATAGTCTATATTCCATCCTGAGAATATTTATCTCTTGTCTTTATGTGCTTTTCTGCTATGCCTCTGGATTCTTCATATACATGAATTTTTAAAATTTATTTTATTTTTTACTCATTTCTTTTTTACCTGTCAGCCAGGAATTTGAGCAGTTTATGCTCAAGTTTGAGTCTCACTCTTGGGTTAATTGTGCTGGAAAGATTTCCCCTATACATTTCCAGCTATCTCCCATCTCTGAATTTCTGATTTTAAGTATCTCTAGCCAAACAGGCTGTGAGTTTTTCCTCTGTAGTTTTTTTCACAGCTGTTGCCATGAGGATTGGGCCAGTGAGACACAAATTTACAGTTCTTATTCCCTTGTAATTGCAGATTTTTGAGACTAAACTCTTCTCTGGATTCTGTCAGCAATTGAAGCATTCTTTTTTT
>NW_012136192.1:4154822-4155291 GCF_000956105.1 Propithecus coquereli
TTTTAAAAAATTTTTAAGCATTTTGGTCCTCCAGGCAGCTTCCCAGTTGACCCATCCATTAATCTGCCTCTGTTTTGGGAACCCATAATAATATTTAAACAGGGCTCAGTGGAGCAAATAGAAAAATGATCTTAGTAAGAACCCATAAGCAAGAGTTCTTCAGGGAAATTTTGTCTGCACAAGTAAAGATTCAGTTTTGTACAATATATATCTATTACCACTCAGCTAAAGAATTCTTGTCAATCCAACACAACTCCTGATATTAATTAGTTTCATTAGTTATATCTGAGAAAATGTTAAATTCATTTCTTTCCTAGGTTATGGTTGATTAATAATATTGGAAATTACTATGGCTTTAACCTAAGGCAGACCTTTAATGGCTATGATCTGTAACAATTGGTTACTATTTTTTAAATCAAATTTGTAAAGGTAATTATCTTTCCAGAACCCCCTCCCCCAAATGAAGGTT
>NW_012136192.1:4155341-4155807 GCF_000956105.1 Propithecus coquereli
TGGCTAAATCAAATATTCAGTAGCTCTTATATTTTTCACTACCCCCTCAAGTACCATCTCCCATCATACAACTATGTGATGACTTACAGATTTGTTGCATTTTTTAGTTGAGGGTATCAACTAAAGAGTAACACATTCATTTTAAAAAATGGGAAAATTGAGTCTCACAGAGGTTGCGTTACTTGCTCAGGATTTAACAGCTAGTGAGTAAAGTAAATATTATTAACAATCCTGATGTGCTCAATTAATGCCTGATGTCTAGAAGTAGGACAGCAAGTCTGTTAACTCAGAACTGTTGTGGCGTATTCCCAGATAAGCCTATTTTATGGTGAACACCAATCAAAATCGATGGGTCCATTACTTTGCCAACATTAAGATGATGGTTTATGGGTGATGGTATCTACCAGGGGAAAACATATAGAGTAATATGAATCACTTCAGAATAAGTGGAACTAAGACATTCTAA
>NW_012136192.1:4157696-4159625 GCF_000956105.1 Propithecus coquereli
CTTGTTGTTTGCCAGGGATTTGTGCAGGAGAACGTATCACTTCTTCTTGCTTATATCTGTTTTACAAATTTTCATGTCTGTTTTTTCTATCAATTACTAAATATAATTAGCTAAAATTCATTAGTTTATCCTTTTAATTCTGTTAGGTTTTGTTTTCTTTCTTCTTAGAGTATTTTTTTAGGTGTTTACAATCTCCAAATTGTTACATCATTACAGTGAAATTGTAATAGTACAAAATCCTCTTGCTTTGTAACATACATGCTGCAACAATCAAAATGCATTACCTATGGTTGTCCACACCCACCCATTTTGTGGATCCAAATCAACCTATTTATGCTTGGCTCGACCCACCTTCCCCATTTTATGCCGATTTTCTGAATTCCAACCTTTTAAATTATCTTTCCTGCCATTTATGGAATCAGCAACCTTCTCCAGTGAGTCAGCTCTTCCACTCAGCATTTAGCGGATCTGAAGTCTGCGGTTGTTATAGGCCCCCAGTTGCTAAAATACCCTGAGTAACTGTCAAGAACACCCACATTGAGATTTTCAATGGATACACTTCAGTAACTCATCCATCAGCCTCCTCAACCAGGAAAATAACCAGCCTCTCTAAGATCTTGAATAATTACATCTTTATCAAATGTTGGCTCCCGTGATTATCACCAAAATCGCTTATTGACAGAATAAAGCTCAGTTTATTCTTACTGCAATGACAGAGAGCACTAACCGAGTTTTAGCAGGATCTCAGGGGAGAAGGGCAAAGCCAAGATATTAATGAGATTTTGAAGTTTAGTTTATGGTGGGTCTTTTAATTTGGGGGCTTCATTAAACTGAACAAGGGTCATGATACCATGGTCTAAGACACAGTAAAGCAGGGATGTTGAGAAGGCAGGGGATTCAAAGAGTCTTGGGATGTAAACATTGTTTGATGCTTCCTGTTGAAGAGTGATGGATCTTTGAGAAATCACCTAAAATGAATAATAAAGTTATTTTCAGTTTTTATCTTCCTGAGCAGGGGTTTCCTGGAATAATAAAGTTATGTTGCTGAAGATAGTGCAATAGTGAAATCCTTGTAATGGAGGCAGTAGCTGTATGGATGTGTTACTCATCTGTACTAGTCTCATCTTGCCTCATATATTTGTACATTTTCATCATAATAATGTGTGTTCATTATTAATCATCATGCAGATACTTCTTCTCTTCTACTTCGTGTATCTCGTAAATTGATGTCTGCATCTATTCCTCCCTGTTGTCCCAAACACTTCTGCTGTGCCTTTGACACTGTATTCATTTGCAAGGGCTGACATACAAAGTACTGCAGACTAGAAGGGCTTAAATAACGGAAATGTATTTTCTCACCGTTCTAGAAATCTGAGATCAAGATGTCAGCACAGTTGGTTTCTTTTGAGGCCTTTCTCCTTGGCTATAGATGGCCACCTTTTCCCCAGGTCTTCACATGGCTTTTCCTGTGTGTGTGTGTCCTCATCCCCTCTTGTTATAAGGATACCAATCATATTGGGTTAAGTCCCACCCTAATGACCTCACTTTAACTTAATTACCTTAATTACTTCTTTAAAGGCCCTATCTGCAAATGCAGTCATATTCTGAGGTACTGAGGATTAAAACTTCAACTCTCCTTCAACAAGAATTTTTGGGAGACACAATTCAGCCCGTAATAGCACCTGTGTTCCAATAACCAAAAACTCTTAAACAACTTCCCTGGACATTCCCTTCATCTTCTGGCTGAAAATTAAAACGAACTTTCCTTAAGAACCCTATTTACCCCGCAGTACCCATAAGTACAGGTTGATTCATTCTCCTACCTTCCATGTACTTGCTCAATGTTGCTGCTTCTAACTGGATCTCTTTCTTGCTTAACGCCTTAGAAGCACTTTTGTTTGATTTTTCCCACTGTTGGCTCTCATTTTG
>NW_012136192.1:4162666-4163140 GCF_000956105.1 Propithecus coquereli
AGTTTTAAAGATATTCCTTGACTTGCACTTTGTAGTTATTTCATAATTTTGTCGTATTTTCTATTCCTGATTGCTATTATGCCATAATACTCATTAAAGCCCCATGTAGCCTTCTCAATCTTGGGGGGATGTGGGAGACAGGAAGGAATATGAATTTTGGAGCCAGACAGGTCTGGTATCTAAACCTTAGCCACTCACTTATAGCTGTGTAAAAATACTAATATGTTAGTAATAAAAATAAATATGTAATCATTTCAATATATCTATATACATCCATATTTTAAAGAAAGAGAAAATTTTTTGGACTAAGTTTTCAGTTAAAGTGGAATTTTAACTTGCCCTCCACCCCATCTTGCCCAAAATATTTTTGTTCCTTGCCCTTGAAAAAATCTTTGGTTTTGGTAGCCCATGACAAAATAAAATTACTTAATTTTTTGTATCAGTCTGTGGCCTTGTTCCTTTTCATTATTGTTG
>NW_012136192.1:4163368-4163737 GCF_000956105.1 Propithecus coquereli
TTGCTCAATGTTGCTGCTTCTAACTGGATCTCTTTCTTGCTTAACGCCTTAGAAGCACTTTTGTTTGATTTTTCCCACTGTTGGCTCTCATTTTGGCTAACTTCCTGGTTAGTTTCTGCCACTCTCCCCCACCCTCATTTGTTGATGCATCAGCATTTGGCTGACTAGCTTTCTTAAACTACTACTCTGGCCAACATGATCTCAAAGGTGGTCCATTCCAAACTTTGGTCTCTCATTTGCTTGATCTTGGTGGCTCCAAAGATTTTTTTTTTTTTTTTTAACTTCATCTCACTTCATCAACCCACTTGCATTTGACCATATCATTATTAATTAAATTAAAACATCAGAATTCTCAAACATGTCCCTCGC
>NW_012136192.1:4172103-4173059 GCF_000956105.1 Propithecus coquereli
TAGACAAAGGGTTCCAAGGGCAGAGAATGATGGTAGAAGATGTAATAAATTGAATAGTGGATGACACAAAAGTAGAGAGCTCAAATACCTTTATTGCTTTTTTTCATGGTAAATAAGATTGAAAAAAAATTAATCAAGGAAAAAAAAATTAATCAAGGTCCCTACCATCTAAAACCCTGTGATAGTCAAAAAGATGAGGATTGATTTAAAGATTTAAATGCAAACCATTATTTTGGGGGGTCCTTCTAGAATAGCCATTCAAACTGTAACACAATCTTTGATAGTTCGATCAATACTAGTTTAAGCAAAGATAAAACTAGCTGCACAAAATGTCGATTTGGTACACAAAGGGGTCAATTCAGAGGCTTCTAAACAATTTTTCCTACAACAAAAATATTTCATTCTGCCACTTCAAGAGAGATCAATGTGTAGACACATGCTATCTGTTTTGCTGAAGATTCAGCCAGAAGAAAATATACCTACTAAGGGATTTAAACCAAGATGAAATACAACAATCACAAACACTGGCAAGTATCAATCACTTGGAAAAATATATTGATCACATGCCTCCTATGAATAGGTGCCTGACCGAGGCAATCTGGACATGCATATGAACTGGAAGACACAGAAACTGGCTTTGGAAAGTACATAATAGAGTACAAGAAACATAGGAAAATTCTGTCTCATGGGAAAATGTGCAAAGAAGTGCACATTTAAACAGCCCAAAGTTATAATGAAAGTGCTAAGGGGCAATACATGAGAATTAAATTGAATAATATGTAGTTAATCATGTAAAAATTCCTGGGCAATATAGGGTGTAAACCGGCTTTTAAAAGACATGTCATAGAGTAATGGCCAGGAATGATTAGATTTGGTGCATTCAATAAATTTACTGAGCATGAGTTTGGTTCAAAAATTACTGGACTTCTATATATGAGACCCTCTAGAGGCTGTGG
>NW_012136192.1:4173109-4174489 GCF_000956105.1 Propithecus coquereli
TAAAAATTAGCCTCATCCTCCTCTTCACCTCTGCCGCGGATCAGTAAAACAAGTGCTACCATCACTATTTGAAATTTCATATTGTTCTTCTCCAGCTATTATAATAGCGTCATCACATCTTCATTGATTTTCTCATTCAGATTTTACAAAGGAAAAGCTGGTGGTCACTCTCTTTCTCACCACTCTTTTATTCCTCAACCCAATTCAACCTAGCTATCCTGCACATGCCGAGGTCACTCATGACCCTTTAAAATCTGAGGCCAATAAACAATTTTCAGCTCTGATCTTAGGTCATCTTTTTGCTGCATCTGACACTGTCTTCAAAATCTTTTCTTCCTTGTTTTTTATGACTCTACACTTTCCTCGTTGTCATTAAATCTCTTTAAGACTCCTTCTGGCCATTTCCATTGGTGAGTTTTTCTCTACCCATCCCTGAAATGCTGATAGTGTGCAGATCTTCATTATTAATCCTGTGTCTTTCTAATTCCACACATTCTCCCTAAAGAATACTATGCATTTTCTTGTTTTAAACCCTCCTCAAGATATGGATGACTCTGAAATCTCTACCTTCAAATTGCACATCTTTTCCAAAGTATTGATATTTTATATCAACTCACAAAGTACTGAAGTTTTATATTCACCTGCTTGCTGACTATCAACACCCAAATATACTACAGGCGCCTCAAACTCAGTATGCACTTATTTGGAATGCATTACTTTTACCTTTAAGCAATTCATTCTTTTGCATCCTTTATTTCAATCAATAACATCCCAACTAGCAGATTTTCTCAAACTAGGACCCTGGGCGTAATCGTCATTGTCTTCTTTGTCCTTCATTCTCACCTGCAATGAGTCAAGTCCTGCTGATTTATTCTCCTCAGTAGTTTCCTAATCTAGTGCTTCTCGCTCTTTACTAGGTCTCTTCATTACCTGGGGAGCTTAGAAGAGATGCCAATACCTGCTACCCAACTCAGACCAACCTGTGTAGAGCCTCTGTTGATGGAGCCTGACTAATGGTGTATTTCGACCACCTCTCTTTATGCGTGTTTGATGTGATGTTTCCCACTCTCCTTCTGTCCTGTTATAATCCTTTCTTACCTTTCAATACTATAGTAGTGTACCTACTGTACCTACTATATAGTGTACCTATACTATACCAACTATATAGTGTACCCACTATACCTTGCCTCCTCTTCCATTTTCCTCAACACCTTTCTCCTCACAGCTACCAGTGAGATTTACCTAAAAGATTTCTCAAAAATATATCCACTTTTTATATTATTCTATAAAATCATAGTAGGCCCCCTTACTCATAGGAGATATGTTCTAAGACCCTCAGTGGATGCCTGAAACCATGGATCGTACTGAACCCTATATACA
>NW_012136192.1:4179174-4180347 GCF_000956105.1 Propithecus coquereli
CATGTTAGACCTAATGAGACAATATACAGTGCCAGTTCCAACACCTGGGTGAAGGAAGGGGTCTCCAATATCCTTAGGCTTACCACAACCTGATGGTTCTCAAAATAAACTACCCACCTAGGTCCTGGTATCCGTTGTTCCCGAGGCAGCCCTGAGAGCTTGCATAGCTTTGTCCCTTAACTCCTTTTATTTCTCTATTTCTGCACAACAAATTACCACAAATTAAGTGGCTGAAAACAACACATGTATTATCTCACAGTTCTGTGGGTCAAAAACATGGGTTAGCTTGGGCTTCTGCTCAGGTTCATACCAAAATTAAACCCAGAGTGTAGGCTGGGGCTACAGTCTCATCTGCAGCTCTAGATCCTCTCCCAAACTCATTCAGGTGTTGGCAGAATTTAGTTCCTTATGGTTGTAGGACTGAAGTTCCTGTTTTCTTGCTAGCTAAGAGTCACTCTTAAATTATAGAGTCCACCTTTGGGCCTTAGTTGACCCTCTCACACCATGGCAGCTTACTTTCTCAGTCAAGAGAAAAATCTCTATTCGGTTAGCTACAAACGAAGAGTCTTATATAATACAATACAATCATGAGAGTGGCAATCACACCATCACTGCTATATAACCTAACTTAATCAAGGGAGCTACTATCCCATTATACTCAAGGGCAGGAGATTATACATTAGGGGGCATGAATTTTGGAGCCATCTTAGAATTCTGCCTAGCAATGTGAACTTCTTCTGTTTGACAGTGGTTTTGACTTGATCTTCATGTACTCCTTCCTTTTTCAACATATATAATTAGACCTATAAATAAATTGACAATGGAATTTGTGAGATAGTACGGTTTTGTCTTTTTATTTTGTCAATAAATATTTATTTTCTAGTATGTTAAACTCTGTGAAAATCATTATCATATAAATTATCCTCAGCCTTATGAGATGGGACGTGTATTATTGCTTTCGCTTTGATGGTGAAGAAAGTGAAACATGGGGTGTAGTTTTTACAAGGCATACCAAAGTTTAGAATCCAGACTCTTCTTGTCTTTTGAAATCTTACATTGCTTCTACTCCATGACTGCTTCCATGGTGTTTTCAAGGATGTTACTGAGGACAAGGGTAAATAATGAAACAAAAGAGCTTTGGGTTCTCGTGGAGTCAAAAGACCACAGAAGTAT
>NW_012136192.1:4180397-4182173 GCF_000956105.1 Propithecus coquereli
CAGACTGATGGTGGTATGTTATGCTCATGAAACAAAATGATGACCAGAATTATCGCCAGCATTGATACCTATTTCTGAATTTGGGAACAATCCTTGTTAAAGGGTTCAACTTAACTATATGATTTAGACTTTGATTGTGTAACTGCAAAGGTCAAAGGTCATTATACACTAATGACAAACAATTTCTGTTGATATTTAAAATGGAATTAGACTATAGGCTCAAATAAACTTTTTTTCTGAATCTCTAGCAAAGCATTTGAAAGTCAGGAAGAGAATGGATTGTTCTTTGTTCTATTTGACTGTCCACGTAGCAGGACATTTTAGTATTTCTGTACCGCCCATTAAATGACATTAGTGAAGCACAATCATTGGAGAACAAAATTTACTGTGCTCATTCTATCTGCATTTGATAAACTAACCCATGCTAAGTTGAGGCTGATTAATAACGATCCAGGCTGGAAATGCCAAACTCTGCAGAAGGCATGGTAGGGAGGCAGCTTTACATTGCTAGCCAGAGGGCAAAGAGGAGCATGTGGGAGGTTTTTCTGTCCCACATTTTATAACAAATAGCCATTATTGAGAAAGGTCTCAGCATTACTAAGTCTACTGAAAGCTTTGATTTGTATAGGTCAAAGGGTGAGTTTGTGAGTTTTAGAGCCCCCTTAAACCAACAACCTAATACAACGTCATCATCAATTAACTGTTTCAAATGGCAAATAATTGCAAAGATAAGCATGTGCAGAACAGACATGAAAAATTATAATCCCACAGTAATCATGTAAGATCAAGGAATTGCACATTAAATGCTTGTTGTATTTTTTAGGTGGCATTAACTCCAGAGCTTGATTTAGCTAAGAGTGCTTCTGAGTCTGCATAAATATAAATAAGGATTTTTGAAAATCTTTGAAATTCATTTTAACCTTTATATCTATAGCTTTGTAATAGAGTGCTCTGAAGGGTTTAGCTGTAATTAATACTACTCTTGCCGCGACCCAGTTTTAGCCGAAAGTTAGTCTTTCCTAGGCTTACCTGAGAAACAAAAGCCTAAAAGCTTTCCAAATCTCAGCTAAAAGCCTACACATTTCTCAGCAGTGAGATTTAAGAATGCCTCTGTTCTAAAAATCCCCAATTCTAATTTCTCTCATGTAATAATTTAATCACCCCTCTTGTAATAAAGACCATTTTAAGCTGTTTTAAGGAATTCTACAAGTTCCCTCAGAAGGGTTTTTTGTTGTTGTTGTTTCTATTTTTTCCCCCTGTGACAATGGTAAATCAGCCTTAGATTCCAGCAGAGCTCTTTAGTATTTCACAAAGCACTTACCCACTTCTGATTCTTCACCTAAACAAGGGTTCTCAGAAAACTACATTTCTGTAGACAAAGGGTTCCAAGGGCAGAGAATGATGGTAGAAGATGTAATAAATTGAATAGTGGATGACACAAAAGTAGAGAGCTCAAATACCTTTATTGCTTTTTTTCATGGTAAATAAGATTGAAAAAAAATTAATCAAGGAAAAAAAAATTAATCAAGGTCCCTACCATCTAAAACCCTGTGATAGTCAAAAAGATGAGGATTGATTTAAAGATTTAAATGCAAACCATTATTTTGGGGGGTCCTTCTAGAATAGCCATTCAAACTGTAACACAATCTTTGATAGTTCGATCAATACTAGTTTAAGCAAAGATAAAACTAGCTGCACAAAATGTCGATTTGGTACACAAAGGGGTCAATTCAGAGGCTTCTAAACAATTTTTCCTACAACAAAAATATTTCATTC
>NW_012136192.1:4182223-4183760 GCF_000956105.1 Propithecus coquereli
TATTATCCTGGATAGAGCTGGAGCCCATTCTACTAAGTGAAATATCACAAGAATGGAAAAACAAGCACCACACACACTCACCATCAAACTGGTATTAACTGATCAACACTTAAGTGCACTTACAGTAATAACATTCATCAGACGTCAGGCAGATGGGAGGGGGAAGGAGAGGATGGGTATATACACACCTAATGGGTACGGTGTGCACCGTCGGGGGGATGAACATGCTTGAATCTCTGACTCAGGTGGGGAAAAGGCAATATATGTAACCTAAACATTTGTATCCCCATTTTATGCTTAAATAAAAATAAAAAAATAAACACACATAAAAAAACAGTAACTAATAATTTGTATAATTACTAATGTCTTCACATATCTGGCCCCTGCCTCTCTCTCCTGCTTCACAATTGTTACCTGAGATTTTCTATACTCAGCAAGGTATTTCTTATTCACATACTTTTACTTATCTTCGTTCTTTCTTTTTTCCTCTTTTTTTTTACTGCTCTTCCCATTGTCCTCTAATACTTGCCTCTCAGCCTATCATTTGGCTTGCTAAATCTTACCAATGAATTAAGTTCCAGCCAGTCCATCTCCTCTGAGAAGCCCCACCAGGTCACCCTTCTTCTATACTAGGTTAGGTTCCCTCCACCATGCTCACTTTTATAATTAAACTTGCTTCAATATATGTAATCATTTATACATGCACTTGTTTCTCCTACCAGAACTACTTGAGATCTGGGATTGAGGATTCATTACTTTGTGAATCTCCAGCACCTACTACAGTACTGTAGGCCTCTATAATTTGTTAAATGACTGAATGAATTCTTGAATCAATTAATGCACAAATTTGCCCATTTTCCTGTTTTTGTCAGAATATTATGTCTGTCTGGACTTGATGCTTATAGCCGTGAATAGGTGAATGTGTCCTTGGGAGGCTCTCCTTCCTCAGGCCCCTCACATATTCCAAGTTCACTGTGTTCAATCTTGTCCCGAATGGTATCTTCTTATTACACATATTTTATAAAGCCATATTTATTATCTTGAATTAGATTCATAAATAATATGGTTTATATAAATGCTTCATTTAAAAATACCATATTGGCCGGGCACGGTGGCTCACGCCTGTAATCCTAGCACTCTGGGAGGCCGAGGCGGGCGGATCGTTTGAGCTCAGGAGTTCGAAACCAACCTGAGGCTCTCCTTCCTCAGGCCCCTCACATATTCCAAGTTCACTGTGTTCAATCTTGTCCCGAATGGTATCTTCTATTACACATATTTTATAAAGCCATATTTATTATCTTGAATTAGATTCATAATAATATGGTTTATGTAAATGCTTCATTTAAAAATACCATATTGGCCGGGCACGGTGGCTCACGCCTGTAATCCTAGCACTCTGGGATGCCAAGGCGGGCGGATCGTTTGAGCTCAGGAGTTCGAAACCAACCTGAGCAGGAGCGAGACACCATCTCTACTAAAAAGTAGAAAGAAATTAATCTGATAACTAAAAATATATAGAAAAAATTAGCCGGGCATG
>NW_012136192.1:4204958-4206669 GCF_000956105.1 Propithecus coquereli
TGTATTGATTTCCTGATTTCATTAAGTTGTCTATCTGGGTCCTTGGGCAGCTCATTAAACCTCCTGAAAACAATTATTTTAAATTTTTGTCAGACAACTTGCAGATCTCCATTTATTTGGGATTGGTTCCTGAAAAAATGCTGTATTCCTTTGGTGTTTTCATGTTTTCTCTGGAGTGTGTGTGTGTGTGTGTGTGTGTGTGTGTGTGTGTGTTTGGAAGTCTTGCACTGGTGTCTTTGAATGGGAAGAAACAGTTATCTCTTCCAGACTTTACTGACTGGCATCTTCAATGCCTCCATTCTTGGATTATTTGCTCCAGTGGTGTACTGTAATTTTCTACTGGACTCTGACTCCCAAAAAGATACTCTCATCCATAGGTGGTTGTTAAAAATCAATGCACTGTGGGGAGGTGATGGCATAAAACCCCCATTCTGCCATTTGGCTGAGGTCACACAGAATAAAAGTGTATTATGTAGTGATTATGGCAGTTGTTCTTAGCATTTTCATTGGAAATGCTTCTCTTGAAAAACTCCCTTATCCTAGAAGCATTTTGAGGTGGTAGAGGATCAGGTGGGGTGCTTTATTTCCCTATCAATGTCTTATGGTAAATATATACAAAAATAGGTAAGAATGATATTTATTGTGATGATAGGATTATATATGTTTTTTTACTATTCAACAAATCATGTGGTTAATTTGCAATTTATTTGAAACCATTTTATTCCAGTCAGCCAAAATGTACCTACTTTTTAAATATAAAATAGAATAGAGTTCTTAGATATTGTTGGAGTCAAAACAATGGAGTAAAATGTGTGAGTGTTTATGTCTTTTGTTACTGGTGATATTCCACGTATGAATTTAGAAGGCTGCTTTTCCTCAATGCTTCTTGTGCAAATGCTTCTGATTTAGACCCTTTTCTTGCTAAGATATAATAATTAAAAGAAAATGTTTATTTTTTGAAAGAAATGACCCTCAGTATGTCTGTATCTTTCTACGTGGTTTTCTTAAACTATCCAACCAGGCTTAATAAAACTCTTGAATAAATCAGTATTAGGGGGGCCAGGCATTTTATTTTTCTAAATATACAAAAACAAAGATGGTTTGTTTTCCTAGGCTTGTAAGTCAAAGATTCAGCAGTTTTACTGTTCCATTTGGCAGCTTGAACATCTGGCTTTAGGACATTTCAGTATATCTACTGAAGTAAATTAGTCAAAGATACTAGGATTACTATTTCATCTAGTTATAATAATTGTATCTTGCTGCCATTAAAAAAATGAATTACTGTGTTCTCAGGAATATACATCTGGACAGATGTGGAAAGAATGTCTCATCCCAGAGGCTATAGACCTAATTGAGCTGAAGTATTTCCAACTTTCGCTTAACACTGGTTAACGTATGAAACGAAGTATGTTCCCAAGAGTAACTGGGATTTGAGGGATTTATTATTTTCATTTGGGAAGAACATAACATTAGTTTTCCTTCATAATGCTCCTTAAAATAAGCAACAAAAACAATTTGAATGAAAACATTACAGAACTCTGCTTTAATATTGATTTTAGTGGCCAAAGTCAATAACATATTATGATTTCCTTTGCCTTTTGGAACCGTATTATCACTGAGTCAGTATTAGCGGTGAGGATTAATCCAGCTTCCTGCTTAGCTTCTTGATATTGCCCCAAATCTAATCTCAGAAACGTGTTCACCTTATAGA
>NW_012136192.1:4206719-4208296 GCF_000956105.1 Propithecus coquereli
TTGAGTAAAGCAGTAGTTGTCAGTTTCTGGGCTTATTAATGAGAGATTTCTGAATAGAGAGATTGAAAATGACATTTTATACTTGAGTTTCTTGCTTCTTTCACTTAGCTTGACTTTCTAAATTTGATGGTGAGGAGATAGATATCTTAAACAATTTTTTAAAACTCAGGCAGAATTCATTTTTTTGCATGTCATAAAATAAATTATGCTGAAGAGGGTACATTTTTAAATTAAAAAAACTCCATTCAAGAATTTTGGGATATCTTGTTAAAAGCAATATTTTGCAACAAACAGAAATTTTTCTAAACTTACTTTTTTTCTTTCATCATCATCTGAATTTATATCTCAATTCTTGGTTGACCTATCAATTTCTGTTTTCTAAAATTTGGTGGAAATTCCTTCAAGCAAACCTTACATGAAAATATATGAAATGTATAATTAAATACTTTCACATGTTACAAATCTTCAATCTGTTATTGAGCATATAATTCAACTTAAAGAGTGCTTTTTTGTTTGTTTATTTGTTTGTTTGTTTCTTTTTGAGACAAGAGTGTTACTCTATCTTTTGCCTGGGCTGGAGTGCCGTGGTTCAATCATAGCTCACAGCAACCTCAAACTCCTGGGCTCAGGCAATCTTCCTGCTTCAGCCTCTCAAGTAGCTGGGACTACAAGTGTGTGGCATAGTGTCTGGCTAATTTTTCCATTTTTAGTAGAGATGGGCTCTTGCTCTTCCTCAGGCTGGTCTCAAACTCCTGAGCTCAAGCAATCCTCCCACCTCAGCCTGCTAGAGTGCTAGGATTATAGGTGTGAGCCACAGCGCCCAGCCATTGAAGAGTTTTTTTAGAAATGACTTCTTGGCACAAAGAAAGATACATGTGAATTCAGTGTTGGCAACTTTTAATCTGTCCAAAGTATTGTTTCTGATTTTCAACAAATGACTATAAATTTGTCTCCGTAATCCCTTAGCACTTCAAAGTTTGGAAAATTAAGTAATCTCTTTGTGCCTCAGTTATCTCAACCATTGTTTAAGGATAATCATAGATTTGTAGCGAGGGTTGATTGAGTTGATATTGAAAGATACCTTATGATATATTACCAACGTTTTAAAATCTGTATACCATATTGGTCTTTAGAGGCATTAGAAAAGAAAGGTCTTTGCTGTATAGACGATTTGTAAGAAACATAGGAGAAAAAGATTCTGGGCTTGGTGTCCAGCAGACAGGAGACAAATATTGTTTGCAGATGACTAAATATTGTCATCTGTAACTTTCAGAATATTACCTTATAGAAAATATCCAGTTGAAATTCAAAAGTAGCTAGGAGATTCATACTTGGGAAATTTGAAAGATTGCTTTTTTCTTTTACTCCTCCAGAAGTTCAGTACTGCATCCCAGACTTACCAATACTTTCAACTTTTTGTTCATTCTCTGTAGATAAAAAGTACTATCAAAGGTAGTAAGTTCACAGGTCAAACTCGTCCCATCAATCAACTTTACTTAGTTCAGGAAAGGTCTCTTCACTCTGACTCGCCCAGATGGTGAGTTGTTTTAATGTGGATTCTCCAATTCTAACCCCTT
>NW_012136192.1:4208346-4210201 GCF_000956105.1 Propithecus coquereli
GCATCACTGAAGCATATGGAATGACCCTGAAGTTTTCACCTACTGGTAGTTGCCTGGTTTGGAAAATATTTCTTATCTAGATTACAGGACTCTCCAGATATTTAATAAGAGGATTTAAAAAACTTATTTTATTTTCTCTTTTTATCTTCTTCTCTTTCTTCTTTGTACTTAGAACTGTAAGAATTCAAGTATTGGTGACAGACCATGGATTTGAATGGTAACAAAGTATTTCTTAATAGAGGTCACATTAGCAAGATACACACTCACTATGAAAATATTAAAATTCTATAAGAATTGCCTGATTATTTTGAAGGTCTGGATTGTAAATTTTTTCTAGAGTAGGATGATAATGACATTCTTATAAACTTTATTTTCTGTAGTAATTTCATTGAATTCAGTGTTCTTTAGTTCTTCTTTATTTACATCTTATATGATAAACAATGGTGGGCAGTGTTCATTTATTCTGGCTTTGGTAGTACAGGTAAATGTGGATGTATGTTCCTGAGAAATCAAGCCATCTACTAGAGATTTTAGGTTAATAAAAGTAACATGCTAATTCACTGTTGGCCCAGATTGTGGAATAATCTCAAACTCAGAACAAGATTATTTTTATGTGATAATGCCTAGCACATTCTCATTTGACAAATGTTATCCAAATTTGACTTGCATCCAGATTTGATAAACACACTTTAACATTTAGTAGTCTGGTTGCTTTATAAGATTCTGTAGAGAAAGCAAAGATAAACAAGAAATGGATTTTATTCTGGAGAAGTTCACATCCTTTATAGCCACAAGATAAATCCACCAACTAAAAGCGCTGTTCCAAAAACTTTGTAGTGTGCATTTGTGCTCTCTCTCATACTATTCCCCCTTACACACACATACAGACAAATGAAAATGTTTCTAGTTCACAGCCTAAGAAATACTGGGAAAATACCTTCACAAATCATAAACCACAGTGATGCATTGTTTTCCTCATTTATCGGTTTCTTTGTAAATATAACATGATCAAATCAACTGATGCATGTTTGAAATGACAATATGTTCATGGAATGACCAGTTTCACAACTGACTTCACTACTTCCTCACCGCTTGCTAGCTATTGTGGAAAAAAAGTGTTTTTTATGCTTACAATGACAGATAAATTAGTGTCTAGGGTTCATTCTGCATGAGAATGTTTCAGTTTAGCCAAAACTATAACCTGGCCCAAGCAAAGAAACTATAAAAGTTGTGGATTAGAAACTATGGGAGAAAAATGACATCTAATAGCCAGAGTTCCAGCTTCTGGGATCCCCTTATTGGTTTTTTTCCAAGGACAAATGCAAGATCATAGTTGGCTGGCCAACACTGGCAAGAAAAGATGGACAAGATAAAACACTGGTAAGTCTTCCAAAGCCTTCATTGCGTGGCACCTGTATTTCTGGACTTGTACACTATTCCAGTGGATGGATGGATGGATGGATGGATAGATAGATAGACATTTTTTTCTGATTAAAAGTCATGCATTTTTTCTTATTATTTAAGATGAACCTGCTCCTTTTGCTTTCTGTGAATCCATAGGAATATTGGACCTGAAAGTTTAGTAAACAAAAATCACCTGGCGAATTTGTGACAAAGGTCTATGCATGGATTCTATTTAACAAGTTTCTAATTAGTAAATTTGGTGTATGGCTAGTGTTTCTCAAGCAGGTGTATTGAATTTCATATTTTGAGGAAAAAATGAATAAATTAAAAAAAGAAAATATGGACTGGTGGAAAGGAATAATTTAGATACTAAGATCTGAGCTTACAGCTTAGCTGCTGTTTCATGGGTAATTACAATAAGTAGCAAGCAATTACAGAGAAAGCATAAATA
>NW_012136192.1:4223211-4223785 GCF_000956105.1 Propithecus coquereli
ATTTTTTAACCTCCGGTGGTTGATATGGAGCACTAAATTCAAAGCCATGTGGAGAATTCCCTTCATTGTTCACTTAAAGGAAAACAAATGCAGAGCTATCAAAGAGTTTGCTGGTAAATTCCCAGCCCTCGGGGGGCTATAATTTTTATAAATATGGTCACTGACCAGATGATTTCTAAATTTTAAAATTGAAACCCCCAAAAAGTAAAGTATAAGATTTACAAGTATTTTATTTTTTTCAGAAATTTTGAGAAATGACAAAAAAAAAAAAAACTGGAACTAGTTTTAACAATCTCTGAACATTTTAAATTCTAGATTTGCTTATTTTGAAACTCACTTCCAAACAAGATAGAGTCAAAACAATACACATGTATGCTAACGCTGCTGAAGTAGCTTAAACTTGCCAAGACATCTTCCTTTGTACTGGTTTCCTTGAAGAGTCGCCAGGTCATTTTTTTTTTGCCTGTTGCCAGCAGCCTGTTTAAAAACAACAACAAAGGACCTACTGTAGAAATCGCTCTCAGGTGTGTGCCCTGCCAGCCAACGCCTGTCCCCCGCAGCTTCTCCGCACCCC
>NW_012136192.1:4223835-4225022 GCF_000956105.1 Propithecus coquereli
CACAGAAGTATTAAATATACATTGCAAGGAGAACTGTCTTTGAAATAATTTAACTAGTTAAGTAAGTTCTATGCCTGTCTTAGGCAGGATTACCAGAAAGGAGGATTGATTCTTATCAAATAAATTGGGCCATCAATTTTGATGATCATATACATTATTGGTTATATTATTTGGCTTAGACAATATAGTTGATTTTTATTGAAAAACTTTATTTGTTAACATGTAATTGGTTTATTTATTGTTATTTTAAATAATTTAATAGTATTTTATTCTTAGTTTTATTTTCAGTATGAAAAATATCAATAAATAATAACCACATAAACAGTTTTTAAGATATCCGATATTTTTGAAGACTGTAAAGGTTTTCCGACAACAAAATGTTTGAGAAATGCTACTCTAGAACTTGTTCCTGATAAATTTTTACAGCTCCAATGTGAGGATGGCCTTCCACAATAGAAATAAATGGTTTTAGCTCAGGCTTGAGGAAGCCTTGAGGCTAGCTGCCCAGCACCAAGAGAATTTGCTCACCCTCCCTGGCTGTGGGAATTTGAAAATGTGCACTGTTCCTCCCCATCCTCCTCCCAACTTGAAAAAGAGAAGATTGAGTTTAGGGAAAGGTGAGCTTGGAGAAGGTGAGCCAGCAGTTCCACAGAGTTCTTTGTCTGGTGTCAAGGAAGGCGCCTCCAAAGTCACTCACTGAACCATCCTGGCTGTTTCTACACTGACTGAGAATATACTTCGTTTCATGTGAACATTTTATTTTTCATTTTCTTTTCACGTTGCTTTATTGTTATTTTTTTTCTGCCCCAAGCTGGGTCAATTGAAATCTCTTTATTCTTCAGTAGTTGTGCTGGGGTACTTGCTAGTCATCTGGGGATTACACACCCTGTTTCCAATATTTTTTGTGGTTACATTTATAGAATTTTCAAAATGTGTATAAATGCATATTTTCTAGCAATGTCAAGAAATAATATAATAGTTTCAATAACTACCTTCCAAATAGCACAAGAAAATTTGAACATTTCTATTTCCTGTTCTGAACTCTTGTTTTGATAAAGCCTCCCAGAATGTACCTTTCATTAGTTTACATTTTGCCTCTACTTTCTTACGAATCATTTCTTGATAATTACACTAATTTTCACATTTGCCCTATTGATAATTATTTATACCTATCTCCATGTTAACTT
>NW_012136192.1:4225072-4226245 GCF_000956105.1 Propithecus coquereli
ACGTTTAGACTTTTTTGTGCTTTATTCTTTGTCTTGGTTTGATTATTTAGATAACCAATTTGTGGTCTTTAATAGCTTCTTTCATGTTATTCAGTCCTGATTTGTTCTTGTCATCATCACTGTAGTTGTTTTAAAATCTGTTTTTTGTTTTTAATTTTCAAGTCATTCAGCTGATTCTTTCTGATATTAACTATGAATTTTCTAATGTCTTCTACTTGCCTTGTTAAATCAATTTCCTTCAGAAGTACTGATTCTTTTGTTTATAAAATTTCTGCCCACTTTGATGATGTTGGTTGTCCTCAAATGTTTGATAATTCCACATTTTCTGATTTTTTTTCTTGGTGAATCCTGTTTACCTCCATGTTTTCTCTATGACTTATTGAAGCCTTCCTACTTCTGGTGATTTAAAAGGGAGGGTGACTACTGTGCCAGTAGCTTTTCATGTAGATGCCAACAATTCTAGTAGCTTCTCAGGGTCAGTAGATATCCTTCATCCTCAATGTCAGCACCCATTTTCTTTCAGCTTGGTGACAGACACCACTGCTTAACACAATTGGTGGTGGTGTGGAGAGGGAAAGAGAAGAAATCTAGCTGCTACATTGAATATGTCAAATTAGTTAATCACCTTGATTAGTTGATTTGTTGAATCTGGACCTTAAACTCCTGTGAACCATACCTTTAGACAACCATTCATGGCTATGATTTCCATTGGCTTATTTCTTCATGTATTTGATCCTGTTTGATTTCTAAAGTTCAAGGACTCCTTATTTCTAATCCATTGATGTCATTATTCCTACTTCTCTTAGGATTTTATAAATTTTTTACTGTCATCTCACTGAATTTTAGAAATGAGGGTGTATAAACATAAAAGCTCACTTTATTATACTGATCCATTTTCCCCCAAATGAACATTCTATTGAATAAAAACATACATGTAGAAATGTATACAAATCATAGGTGAACACCACAATAGATATTCATAAAATGAAAACACTTATGTTAGCAACACTTAGATTAAAAATAGAACATTTCCAGCACAAAACAAGTCTTCCTGTGTCTTTTGTCATTGATTATCCTCCTCAAAGTAAATACTCTCCTCATTTCTATCATAACAGAATAGTTTTTTTGATATTTGAATTTTGTATAAATGGGATCATCTACCATGAAATCTGT
>NW_012136192.1:4226635-4227858 GCF_000956105.1 Propithecus coquereli
GTTCTATCTTTGGTTTTTCATTTAAGTCATTTTTATAAAAAGGTAGTAGCATTGAATCATTTTTAGCTTTTTGTATTTAATGTGATTTATCTTACAAAAATGTGGTGGCATCACCAGGAGGACTTACCTTATACCCTGATTCAAAATCATAACTCCACCATTGTTGTTTCAATTTGATTTTCCCTTGATAATAAATGTCGTTGAGCATTTTTCATGTTTATTGCCTTTTGTAAATACCAGGCATAGTTCTTTTCCCTTCTTTTTTATTGTGTTGCATATTCTTAAAAATCAAATTGAACAAGTTATTTATGTATTCTGAATATTTTAGTTTATATATGATGCAAATTTCTCTACCCATCCTGGGGCTTGCCTTTATATTCTTTTAATGTGTATTTTGATAGACAGAGGTCTTAATTTTAATGTTGTATTATTTATTAGGCATTTTTTACAGACAGTGCTTTTTGTGTTATAGATCATAAAAATGATTTCCCATGTTTTCTTCTAGAATATTAGTGTGGGTGTTGTGTGTGTGTTTGTATTTAACTTTTTACACTTAGTTGTACAGTCCATCCACATTTGATTTTTGTGTATAGAGTGAGGTGGGTGTTAGGAGTTACTGTTCTCCCATTGAGATATCCAAGGGGTTCAGAAATTGGATTTAAAAAATGATTCATAAATACCACATTGGAGATTCATGTTTCTTATCAATTGAGGCAGCTATTTTCAAAATAATAATTTAAACTACATTAAGAAAAGAAAAACTGCCAATGAAATGTTTATGTTTTATTGTAAATAAGCTGAGGATTAGTTCTCTGTGTAAAGTACATTGTTGTTTAATTCATGTGAAATGAAAAAAGTTCATATATAAAATTCAAGAGACTATATGAGACCAACCATATTTAACAATTTACTAGCTTATAACATCAGTCAATTAAAGACAAAAAGAGGCAGCTTCAAAGGAATACTATTAACAAAGCTTCTAAGGGTTGTCACTAAAATTATATGCTGCTACAGTGGGTGCAAGCCATGGAGCTTCTGAAATCGTAGCTCAAAATAAAACCTGTCTTTGATCGGGAAAAATAGTGCTTAAATATGCTTATAGATATTTTGTTTAATAATGAAAAAGGTATAATTTTTAAAATAAAGTGTGTTTTACAGGCACAATATATATTCTTCTCCTGAACTGAATTAACAATTTACTAGCTTATAACATCAGTCAATTA
>NW_012136192.1:4228161-4229666 GCF_000956105.1 Propithecus coquereli
AAAAGAAAAAAAGTCCCACCTAGAATTTTCTTCTGAACTTTCTCCTCAGCTTGTAAAGTGCTCAATGGTGCCTTCTCCCATATTAGCCTGAGGTGGGATGTTGCTTTCTCACAACAGGACACTTATTTACACCTACAGATAGCTCTTGGTTTTTCATGTGTAGATGCACGATTTTTTATTTCTACCTGTTAGTTTGCTTCTCTATCATATGCTTCAAAACACATACCTTCCTGATTTTGTCACTTAGGGGAATGGCTGGGAGGTGTTACTCTTCTCTGCTTCTTTGTTGAGTTGCAATGATCAAGTCTGTATTATTGCAGTTGTGTTTAGCAATCTATAGGTGTAGGAACTATTTTGGAGAGAAGAATCCTTTCCTCCTGAAGCCTCAAACAGTAACCCAGAACATTTAAGAATTTCCTGTTACAGGTAGCTATGTGGCATTACTGAATATATTTTTATTTCAATATTGTACTGATGTTATAAGCATCTAGTAGAATTTCACATTTTAAATTTAGTGTAAGTTTAACTGTTCCTGTGTTTTTCTATAAATGACTCCCAGGTCACTTGGTAAGATATGCCTCACCACTCTTTAATTCAACAAATATTATCAAACACCTAGGTACATGCTTGTGTATTCCTTTATATAAACAAGGTCTATCTTCATATCATCATTTTAACCCACCAAATGAGTGAATTGACTTTTTCTAGAAATGCTTATTTCTTCCCCCATATCTGGAATATATTATACAGTTGAATGAACATGAACTTTGAAAACAGATAGACATGACTGTCTCTCTCAGTGTCATCCAAAATTAGCTGAGTGACTTTGATTTTGTAACATTCACTAAATCTTTCTGGTCTTTATTACCCTCAAAATTGTTTGACTAATACATATCCTTAAATTTTAGGTAAAGGCTGGGTGAGAACATTTGTACAACAACAAACAAAGTTTCCAATAAATAGAAAGGGAACAAACATAGCAGTTTTTTTTTGTTGTTTTTGTTTTTGGTTTTTTTTTTTAAACTCCTATTCCCATCTAAACGATTTAGTGTTAGAATGTAGAAAAGATCCAATAATTTTTGAGGATCAAACAAATGGTCCTAATTTCCCCTCTTTATACTCAGATGAGACAAACAGTAACATAGTAGAGTCTCCCAAGGAGGAACAAGTTGCTAAAAAGTGTGGGTGATGTAACATTGGGTTAACTAGTAAATCATAACATGAGGGTTAGCAGATTGACCCCTTTTCCAGATACAGGAAATCCCCATGAAGCCTGGCTTGCTGTCACATGCAAATTCCTGTGGACTAAGTGCTGGTAGAATAATAATCATTCCTCTAGGTCAGGCGCGGTGGCTCACGCCTGTAATCCTAGCACTCTGGGAGGCTGAGGCGGGTGGATCGTTTGAGCTCAGGAGTTCAAGACCAGCCTGAGAAAGAGCGAGACCCCGTCTCTACCAAAAAAAATAGAAAGAAATTATCTGGACAACTAAAAATATATATACATA
>NW_012136192.1:4230106-4241013 GCF_000956105.1 Propithecus coquereli
ATTTTGTTTAAAATTGTAGTATGCATGTTTATTAACAAAATTAATTTATACTTTTCTTTTGTGGGGCTTTTCCACTTTACTTTTAAAATAGTGTAATAGTAGGGTCATTGGATACAATAGCAACATCTGAAATAGTATTTATTTAAACCAGAAATGAACAATTTATTTTTAATATATTAAGGCTAATACTAACCAAAGATATGTAAGACTCTATAGAGCTAATTATCACACTTTATTTTTAAAAAGGGATATAAAAAAAGACATAAATACATAGGGAACCATGCCAAGCATATTTGGGATTATCCAGTATTATAGAGATACAAATTCTCTGTAAATTCATCTACAAGTTTGATGAAAGTTCATTTAAAATGCCTAAGGTTATTAGAGAGTGCTGTTAAAACTGATTCAAAATAAATCAGAAACTGGAAAAGTAAAGCTAAGGCCATATTGAAAAAAATGAAAAAAATAGGGAAGATTTCTTCTCATATGATACCTGTATTTACTATAATAATTTCAGCTGTATGATATGAGTATAGAGAAAGCCAAATAGCAATGAAACAGAATAAAGAAATTAAAAGTGAAGCCATAAGTAATGTATTTGAAGCTAGGACAGGAAAAGTTTTCTTGAAGAACACACACACACACACACACACACACACACACGGAGGAAAATAGATAAGTTGGACTAAATAAAAACAAAGCTTATGTTCAACAAAAGACAACATAATTAAAAATGCAAATAAGGGAAGAGCATTGCAAAATATATAATCTGTGAAGAATTAGCATTCCATCAAACCAGCAAGAAAATTACAAACTCTCTAATAGAAAAATAGGCTAACAAAATAGGTAAGTTGTAGAATTTCTTTTTGCTGTAAACAATAGTAGTTTATTTCTAACAGTTCTGGAGGCTGGAAGTCCAAGAGCAGGGTCCTAGCATGACTGGGCAATGGTATACCTGCTCCCTTCTTGCTGTGCTGCAGGTTAGCAGTTGCTGGTTTTTTTGTTTGTTTGTTTGTTTTGTTTTTTTACCTAAGCACAGTTCCTGTTGAGCCATGGATTTCACACACCACAATCCTGTTTAGAACTAAGGGTGGTAATGGTGTCCAATTGTTGCTAATCTTTGGATGCTTCCCCATTTTTGATAACTGCTGCCTTATTGAACTTTCTTTATTCATTGCATTGAGTGAATTTACTGTTTTCTTTTGGTGTCCTGAATGAAACAACCAACATCAATGATCTCTTATATGTATTGATGAAAGATATATTTTGTCTCATTTAATTATTTTTAGCAACACTTTGGAGCAGGCAGGTATATAGCTTTTACAGATAACAAACCAACCAACGAACAAAACCCAGATCCCATAGCTAGGGAATATGAAAGCTAAACTGTAACCTAGTTTTATTTGCCACTAAAACTTTCCACTAAACCAAACTGCTTATTAAGTAAAACTGGCATATACAGTTTTAGGAATAAATATAACTAACTCTCGGTAAACATATAAGTTAATATTACTTCTTCAATGCTTCATAGCCTTTATTCCTCTATCTCAAGACTGCCTTGTAGATAAAATATGATTTTTCTTTTTTGCTCCCCACTGTGGGAAAGTTTTCACTGTTCCACTTTAATCTTTCAGAGACTTTTAATATATTAATAATAACTATGATCTTCTCACCTCTTTACTAGGTATATCTTCACAAAGTGCTTTTTAATAACATATTGTTCTCTGATGATTTTTTCTACCATGCATCTTCTTGGCTAATTTCTACTTCTCTTTTCTTCCTCTCTGTCCAGTATATAGTAGTATCAATCAAATCTAGTGCGGATGGGAGTGAGGCTTCTCTTGGATGGGAGATCATTCACTTATGACTGATGATGGTATGTCATGAAGAACATTCAGGCCTATGTGTCGTGACCTTCCTTTGATTATCCAGGGCTACTTCTACAATAATTCCACCAAGACATGTCAGCACACACTGCAGATACAGCTGCTTAATCTGCCCCATGTCTCTATGCTATATTGAACAGAAATTCTCCATTTCAGCTAATTGCCTATAAAGGCCATCGAGACATTATATCAAAACACCCACCGGCACTGTCACAGTGTAGTATTGCAGATAATTTTTTTTTCTTCCCTTCAAATCCTTCTAGAATGTGAAGAAGGATAAATTTGAACTTAGTGGAACAGTGGCTAGATAAAATACATTTTCTCGAATAGTTTTATATAGGAATATACCATTTTTTATATGACTGCTCAGATTTTACTAGCCATGGATTACTAGGTGAGGTAGCTTTTATGTAGCGAAAGAAAACCAAGCTTCAAATAAGAAGACCAAGGACCCAAGTTTGGATATGCCATTTGTATAAGTTTATAAAACTCCCCAAACTGTAGTTTATTCACCTGTAAAACTGCTCTGGAAATTATATTTTTCCAATTGTTGAGTGAGTATCTACTAGGAACAAGACCCAGTGCTAATGCTGAAAATAAGTAAAGGAAGATTTTAAAAGTCCCTGCCTTAAGAGTGAAATAGACAATAAACAGTAAGTATTTATAGAATATGTGATGAGATCAGTTCTCTGAAGAAAAATAAAATGAATTAACAGAATGGATAATAAGTGCTAGGTGGAGGGGTGAGGAATGTGCTCATTTGGAGTATTCAAAACCTCCCTGCTGTAATGACATTGAACAGCACGTTAGGTTCCTATTGGTGCTATAACTAATTACCATAAATTATATAGCTTAAAAAAACCACAAATTTATTTTGTTCCATGTTCTCAGAAGGTCATAAATCCTAAAATAGGTCAGCAGGCTCTAAGGGAGAATCAGTTTCCTTGCCTTTTCAACCTTCTAGAGGCCACTGGCATTCCTTTACTTGTGGGCTCATCCTTTGTTTTTCAAAACCGACACCATAGCATCTTTCAATCTCTCTCTCCCTCTGCTTCTGTTGTCCTACAGCCTTCTGTTGACTTTCCTGCCTCTCTGTCATAAGAACCCTTGTGATTACATTGGTATAACCCCAGATAATTGCCCCATCTCAAAACCCTTAATTTAGTCATGTCTGCAGAATCACTTTTACCTTATAAAGTATTCACAGGTTCTGGGGATTAGGATCGGACATTTCTGTGGGAGGTCTTAGGGGATTATTCATTTTACCATATAGGGTAACCTGGACAAATAAGGGAGTCGGCCTGGCAAAATCTGGGAAGAGCAATCCAACCAGAAAGAACAATAAAACAGACTCAGAGGTGAGAGCATACTTGGGAATTTGAGGAATAAATAGACCCTGGTGCCTCTTGAGAATAACAGACAAGAGAGGGGTTGGTAGGGGACACAGGCCAGCGGAAGAAATGCAAATTATTGAAAAAATATTAAAAAAAAATTCAGCTTCACTGGTAATCAAGTAAATGCAAATTAAAATAATAAGATTCAGTTTCAACTATTATATTAACAAAGATTAACCAAATGATATGGAAATTGATTGCATGTGGATAAAAAGAGAACTCCTATAATGCTGGTAGGGATGTTATTTTTTTACAATCTTTCCAGAAAACTACATAAAATATTCATACTATCTTACATAATGTATCACTTTCTGGAATCTATTTTAAGGGAATACTCTTTAAAAAAGTACAAAAATATTTATGTCTAGTAAAGTTTGTTGCATCATTGTATATAGACAGAAAAAACATTGGAAATAATGTGATAGTTCAAAATTAGAATTATTGAATAGATTAAATATGAGGGCTTATCATCCAGAAACTAAAAATGGGAAATGCCAATTGTTGTAAGTGAAAAAAATTGGTATGGATAATGTAGATAAAAATATGTAAAAAGGAAAATGCACCTGAAAATATTGAAAGGAGATAGGCCAGCATTTTGTCTGGAATGTAGTTATTGGTGATATTTTTTTGCTTCTTTACACTAATATTTACTGTGCTCCAAATATGGTTTCATATCAGAATAAAAAAAAAAAAGCAAAAACGCATCTAGAAAAGAATGGTTCCCCTTCTTACCTCTGCATTTGTTATAAAGATTAATGGCAGAAATGTGTTGCAGACAGTATAAAAATATGTGAGATTTTAAAACTATTTTGTAAGCATACATTATTTAAAACACCTATATAATATGATTTAATACACATAATGTGGCATCTCATCTAGTGGCTGGCCTACAGTGCTAAAGTGTGTCACTATTAACCTTTGTTGGGATAAAAGCACTGAAGACCTTGGTAAAATATGAACATTGTATTGGAAAGGAAAGCCTATTATTATGGTCAGACCTTAATATCTCAAGGTGGATTATTGTATATGAATAAATAAAATAATTTTAAAAGCACTGAGTTAACTGTTTGGAAGAATTAGGAAAATGCTAAAACATGAATATGCTGATGCATTCATTTACTCAACCCATATTTATTGATTTTTTCTGCTAATTATATATGCACAAGTAAAGGGATCTTTGCATGTTTAATCCATTAATGATTCCCATGCAGTTAGAACATGGCCTGACACATAGTAGACATTCAATAAATATGTGTTGAATGAATAAACAAATGGCTATTGCATGCCCGACCCTGTATTAAACGATAGCGTTACAGAGGAGAAACCACACTATCACTACTTTCAAACTGTTTTTAATCTGAACATGAGACAAATAACTGCAAAGCCAAACTGAATGCGGCCATTGTTATGATGGATTGTATACTGAGCAAAGAAAACTCAGGGGAAAAGCCACCTGAATTTGCCTCAAAAGTGACAAAAAAGGCACTTTTCCTTACAAAGTTGATCATGGTAGTGCCTTTTCAGTGAAGAATAGATATTTGTCAGTCAAATGAAGAAAGAGGTAGAGAAGCTGAAGATATATGGACAGGAAATTTCAAACTTTCTGTCTTTCTGGAACATATCAACATGTATTCATTCACTAATTCCATTAAATGCTTCTTCCTAAATACTACAAATCTTTTTAATGCTTGTTGAAATTTGACCTATGCAAAAGTACTTTGTTCATCGCAAACTACAGGGTTAATAGTAAGTTATCTGTATTAGTTACCTATTGCTCTATGACAAATTAACCTGACATTAAATGGCTTTAAACAATTTATTATTTTACAGTATCTGTGGGTTAGAAAGTTGAGTGCAATTTCAGTGGGTGCCTCTGTTTCAGGGCCTAATGAAGTGTAATCAGTGCCACAGTCTCAGCTGAAGGTGTAGTTGGTGGGGGCTTCACTTCCCAGCTCACTCTTGTGGTCTTTGGCCCTTGCCGTGTTTGGCTTTCCGCAGGGCTTCCTCAAGACATGGCAATTAGCTTTTCCTATGGTGAGTGATCCAAGAGAGAGTTAAGGGAGAACACTGAGGACAGAAGCTACAGTCTTTGTATCAGCTAATCTTGGCATTTACATGCTTGTTGTTAGTGATCTTTTCAAATATGTTTATATAGCAAACAGCTTTGGAAGTAAGAGATAGTGTCTCCCTCTATATCAAAGGGCAGGCTTGTTCATTGTCCAGTACAATAAAAGCTTTTATTAAAAAAACAGGCAATAATAAATGCTGGCAAGGATATGGAGAAAGGGGAACCCTTGTAGACTGTTGGTGGGAATGTAAATTAGTGCAACCCCAATGGAGAACAGTATGGAATTTCCTCAAAAAACTATTATAAAAATAAAACTACCAGATGACCGAGCAATTCCACTGCTGGGCATATATTCAAAGCAAGGGAATTCAGTATATTGAAAAGATATTTGCACTCCCATGTTTTTTGCAGCACTATTCACAGTAGTCAAGATATGAAATTAATCTACCAGATGACCGAGCAATCCCACTGCTGGGCATATATTCAAAGCAGGGGAATTCAGTATATTGAAAAGATATTTGCACTCCCATGTTTTTTGCAGCACTATTCACAGTAGTCAAGATATGAAATTAATCTAAGTGTCCATCAGCAGATGAATGGATGAAGAAATTGCGGTACATATACATGATGGAATATTATATAGCCACAAAAAAAGACTGACTTAACTAATCAATGCTTAAGTGCACATATAATAGTAGCATTCTTCCGGTGTTGGGCAGGTGGGAGGGGGGAGGAGAGGATTGGTATATACACACCTAATGGGTGCAGTGCACACTGTCTGGGGAATGGACACACTTGAAGCTCTGACTTGGGTGGAGCAAAGGCAATATATGTATCCTAAACATTTGTACCTCCATAATATGCTGAAATTAAAAAAAAAAATGAATGAAATCCTGCCATTTGCAATAACATGGATGGAACTGGAAAACATTACATTAAGTGAAATAAGACAAGCCCAGAAAGACAAATCTTGCATGTTCTCACTCATATGTGGGAGCTAAATATTAAAACAATTGATCTCATAGAGACAGAGAATAGAATGATAGTTACCAAAGGTGGGGAATGGTAGCTGAGGAGGGGGGGAAAGATAAAGTGAGAATGGTTAATGGGTAAAAAAATATAGTTAGATAGTTATATAGAATGAACAGTATTTGATAGCACAACAAAGTGACTATAATCAATAATAAGTTAGGGTATACTTTAAAATAACTAAAAGTGGAATTGGAATGTTAATAACACAAAGAAATGATAAATGTCTGAGGTGATGGATACCTCAATTACACTGATTTGATTAATTCACATTGTATGCCTGTATCAAAATATTACATGTGCGCTTTATACACATATACATGTGTATAAAGACATACAACTATTAAATACTCATAGTAATTAAAAATAAATCATATTTTTAAAAGATAATATTGCTCTCAGGGGCAAAGTTCAAGCAGTCTTACTGCCAATTATAAAAGATTCTGTTTCTAGAGGTTTGGGTTCCTCTCCTTTATCATAATCTACTGTGTGTACAGGTATCACCCTGGAAGAATTAGATCTTAGGGAATAGGTGCAAACATGATTATACTCTGCCTAATGTTACTGCTGTGAGTAATAAACCATCCTTTGTCTCTGACATAGGATTCTTATGCCTTCTGCAAGAACCCATGACACCCTGGCAAGCCAACTTGCAAGTAGAGTAAAATCTCAGACCATCAAATTTTTTACAAGGTTATGCAAAGGTGTGAACACCAAGAGGTGGGGATCACTGACACTCATCTTAAGGGCTGCCTACCACATTAACCATTTCTTTCTTTCTTTTCTTAAAATTGAGGAACAGAAGGAAGGAAGGAAGGAAGGGAAGAAATAAGAGGAAAATCTATCATTTATTAAGTTCATATTAAGCTTTAGGAATTTAAACATGCATTAATCTCCCTGATGCTTAGCAGAACAACAAGAGTATCATAGACTCAAAAAAAAAAAAAAAAAAATTCCTTCCCCAAGGTCACTCAGCTATTTGATAAGGGAATGAGCAAGATGAAACCTGAGGAGTTGAAACCTCTTGGGGAAGACAAAGGAGCACAGTGGGTGGAAAAGCTGTATGGCACCTGCCATCCACTCAGGTCTGTGGGGGTGAGAGGCAAGTTCCCCAGGGGGCTGAGAGGCTGATGCCCTGTCCACAGGAAGTTCCCAACTCATTGGTGGCATTAACCTCTGGGCTCGTGTGGGCGGAAAGTCTGTCAGCAGCTTGGGGACCCACAGACTGTCAGAGACGTGAGGGAGGGAGAAACAAACTACTCCACCTACCCTTCTCACTGGACTCCAAGCCTCTGGGGGGTTGATCTTTGTTGATACCCTGCTACTTCTCTTTCTGCTCTGCAACTTCTTCCCATGGAGACTCCTGAAGGCTCTGGCACCCTTCTTTCAGACACACATCCTAGCTATGTCTCTCTGTCTGTTTTTTCTCTTTCACCTAAAACTTCTCCTTACCGAGATGCTCTGGCAGCTGCCGTCTCTGGTCAGCCATCTTGCTGCTCCAACTAGTCCATATTTTAAAAAGTGCCAAACCCACAATCTGGTCTGTGGTGATATCCAAACCTCAGCTGTTCAAAATTCTGTTGCGATTAAGTGGACCTTCATATTTTAAATTTATTAGGTTTAATTCAAGCAACTTTTTATCACTGTAAGACTTTATCCTTTATAATGAAATAAACTATGATGTAATTTTTAGAGCAACTGTGTAAAATGATTAGAAGATTGTTATTCTTAGCTTGGTAGACCACGCTGGTTTCTACTGATCAACTTACATTTAAGCTGTAAAGAATCAGCCCTAGTGATATATTTTAAAATTCTGGTCTATGTTAAGGCAAGTTCATTTTTCACACTTACAAACTCTTCCTTTCCCACTCTTTTACATGCTGGAGCTCTTTCATTCCTATATTTTAAATGTTTGAATTCTTCCCATTCTATTTTTGAAATACCTCCCAAATTTCAGTGATCCCTTCACATTCTTTTGATTTCCTGTGACTTAGTGTGCCCAGAACAGTTGACAAACTCTTTCAGTGTAATAAGGGGCTCTCCTATCATTTCTTCTAACTTCCAGTTTGAGTTCTTTCATGCCAAATGTTTATTTTACCCTCTTAGTAAGGTAATTATTCTCCTTGACAGTAAATTCAGAAGCAAACTGGGAGCTAAATAATTGTGTGTTCTTGCCTACATTTAACATCACACCATCTGTTTAAATCAGCCCAACTAAGTCTTCCTTGTTTTTTGCTTTATTTTTTAGCATAACTTTTATGAATAAAAAGCCAAGTCTGGTTTTGCTTATAATTTTTGCAACTCATTTGGAGCTGTATATAGCTCCATTTAGCCATATTTATATTCATTAAATGTACAGTCTTTCTTTCATCATTTTTTCATTCATTTTTGAAATGATATAACTAATCAGAATATTCTAATTGTTTGAAAAATTGTTAATACTGGAGCATATGTGATAAAAACTAAAATTACTTTCATTTTATTCCCCCCCACAACCTCAGTCCTTTCCTTATAAACAAGGTGACGGCCTATTGCCTGTTCATTCAGACCTTTCTCTTTGCACGTTTTATAAATTACATACACATGCACAATTATACATATGTATATATACTTATTTGTGCGTTTTATGCATGTATGTGTACATATTGGGCAGCAGACTGACTGTATTGAAACTATATCATAACTTCTTTCCATTTCAATAAAGATCTTTCTCATTCTGTTATAGAGCTGTATCTATATAAACAATGTATCACAATTTATATAACTGTATAGGACTGTTTTCTAACCAATTTGTTATCAATTTTTAATTTTTTAAATGATAACTGTTAGGTATTTGGGGGCATAGAGCATTTGGGTCGGTGGAAGTCTGAGATGGGGAGAGAGCTGAGAGAAACACACAAGCCCTGCAGCACTCACTGAAGGCCAGACAGGAAACCTAAGGGAGACCTCTGGAGGCGCAGATACTCAGGGCCTGCTGACATCTGGGAGCAGAAAAAGAGAACTAAGAGAAATTCCATAAGTGTTTAGAATTTATACAGAGTACCAGACCGCAGTTGTCTATGGCGAGAGACGGAGCAGGAAACCTGGAACAGATGCCCGTGAGGCACTAGGGAATGCGGTAGGCTGATGTCTGGGATGAGCAGTATGACAGGAGATTATACAAACATCACCACCATGCAAGATCATGTTTTTTGTAGCATATATATGATGAATTGGATTGGATATCGTGAAGTTATAAAAAATAATGTTTCTTAGACTAGAGGTAAGCCTAAATATTACAGTTAAACACTTTTAAATAAAAGAATTACCAGGTGCCTCAGATTCATCCCCTCTAGCTAATACTGTAATCTTTTCTTTCTGGAATTTTCCACTTCAGGGATGAGAAAAGGAGGCTAGGAAAAATGAATTCAGGGAAGAAAATTAATCCATTTCTAATATCTATAGCAGAGCTTCCCAGAACCCTTCCCAGGGCAGGGTTTTCTTCTATGTGGAAAAGAATCTCAGATTCATTTTCCACACCAGAAACAGGAAAGTGGAATGGCAATCAAAAGAGGAAAAATTCAAAAAGAATTCCTTACAACGGCTCGCAGTTTTATTGTACCTTCATCTTGTTAAAAACTCATTCTACAGCATTATAGTTTGTGACCTAATAAGTGCCTTTTCCTTGATTCTGACACAATCTTGGGGGAAAAAAAGCAAGGGGTAAAAGGAGGCTTTCATCTATTCTGGCCTTCTTTTTGGCCTGAGGGTACCAGTGTACTGTCAGTGTAAGACAAGGCTGAACACTACTGCCACAGGCAACTAGGCTGAAATTCAGCGGGCATCGTCATTACCTCATGAGCCGCTTTAACCTCTCCTTCCAATGAGCCAGGTAAATGTTACATGTTGAGGACTACTGCAAATAGATCTTCAAATGTATAAGAAAATGCAAGAAGAGAGAAAAAAACTCTTATTTATTAAGTCTCTTCTGTATTCTAGTATCTATTCTAAGTGATTAGGCGCGTTATATCATTTGTTACTGACTCTCCACTCTGGGGAGTGCTTGGTATGTTTCCTCCCTTGCCCTGTCAGAATACAATAGCTTCTTGTCACTGGGAATGAAAATCCCTGTGTGGATTTGTGTTGGGCTACAGGACAAGGTTGTTGATACCACCATAGTAGCATTTCTGATTTGCTCATAGTGTTAGGTCATAGGTTTGTGATAGATATCAGTGAGAAATCTTACATTTCTGGAGTGGACAACACAAGAGCACAAGCTATGAAGAAATTATATATTAAAAAATATTTAGTTGTTTTAAATAACAAAAATTTAGCACCAAGTAACTGTCTTGTTCCAGATAACTGTCCTCATGTCGAGAAATAGAGTGTGTTTTCTTTCTCCATTAGGAGCAGGTTTGGGAAGAGATGATTATTGTTTCACCAATATTAATGGTAGTCATGGCACCCAACCGCCTTTACTGTTTCTGATGAAGGTGACGAGAAATATACTATTAATATATCCTGAAAACTCGTAATCTTTGAAATCATAAA
>NW_012136192.1:4241181-4245986 GCF_000956105.1 Propithecus coquereli
TTAGAAAAAAATTAACACTTTTTAGTTACTAAACTATGTGGTCTACTGAGGGAATACATGCATAAATAAATTTAGTTTATTGATGTTTTATTCTACTGGATTCCTCACATTGTTAGAGAAGTTGCTAAGGTTTATAGACTTTCTAAAACACAAAGTAGAATACCACAACAAAATTGTCAATAAGCTTTATGAAAGTTATCATGTACTTTCATCAAATACGTATTTCATACCTATTATTTTGCTTACAGAATTACAAAGAGAAAATAGAAAAAAAAATTATGGGATACCAGCCCTTTGTTTGATGATATAGCTCTAAATGCCAAGCCTTCTAGGCTCAAGATATAAATGTTTGACTTTATGAAGTGACATCTGTAGAATGTGAGATATTAAAATTCTGATTGAAGATTCTCCCGTAATATATGCATTGTCTCCTGGCCAATAAAATCAAACATCAGACTCTACTATCAAACATACTTAGCATTAAGGCGCACACAGTTGCTCCCTTTTTACCATAAATTTGCTTCCTCATTTAATGCTCACATGATGTACATGAACTACATGGATAATTTATTCCCAATTTACTGTGAGGTATAGCATTTCTGCACTGAATCTTTGCTTGAATATTCTACTGTGTGTAAAATGTTGATATGAATATAATTTAAATGGGGTGTGGATTTGGAGGAGGGAGGGCATATTCTTCAAAATGGAGTTGAGGTAATAAAGAAACCAGGTTACAAAGTGAATATCTTATACAATACTTAGGCAAAATGACAAGGCTGTAAAATCATAGAATTTTTTTTTTATCTCATATGTATGTGTCCCTGCAAAGGTTACTGTAAAACATATATGCATATATGCATTCACATATATACATACGTATGTGCCAACATACACACACACATAGACAAAAATTTAATAACTGGATAATTCAAATCTAAATGTATGTGTTCTCAGGATGGTAGAATATCTACAGATTTAACTTACAGAATCTTTTGAAAGTTTACATAATTTTTTCTCATGTACCCCCCCCTTCTATGGTTGTGTTGTCTTTTCTTATGTGCTCTAGTGAATATGAGCCTTTTTGGTTCTAGTAAAAGTCTAGTGCTAATGAATCTCACTAATTGGTTAATGGAAAATGTATCCTTTAATTTGGCTTAGACAATTTAAAAAATGTAAAGCAAGTTGCATGCCACTGAGCATCTACTTTGAAATTGTAAATTACTCTGCCCATGAGGAAGAAAGTGAATATATCTAACCCTATGTGTAGTTTCCTACCTGGAATGTTGTTGTCGTATGATCAATTATTTCATAATTAATTTTCCTTGGCTACATAGTGGAGCTGTTGACAAGTACATAAGGGTAGAGCTCTCTGTTTGCAAAAATATTAGAAAGCTCCCAATGCTGCTTTCCTCTTCATTTGCCTTTCTTTGTCATATCCTCATGTGAACAGCTTCTACCTGTCTGTGTCTACTATCCCTTTCAAATGTTTCCCAAAGATTCACCTGTGCTTAAAGAGAACAGGTGTATCTTAGTTCTGGTTACTGAATATTAGCTGTACTTTGAATTGGAAGTGTATCAATTTGGAAAATATCAATCCTGAAAGTAAATGCACAGTGTTTTATAATGATATTAAATCATTTTTTCCAGGTTGTTTCCCTAATTCTATTACAAAATCTTCAGTAGAAAAGACTGGGCTTTTTTCAGTTATTTTGTATAAATTTCTTGTCAAACATAGGAATCTACAAAGAGTTGAGATTCCATAGATTTTATTTAAAAATCAAGAAAAGTTAGCAAACAAAAATGTCTGCTACAATGTAAATTTCATTTACAATGAAATTTAAGAGGAATAAGAGTTTTTATTTTTATGAATTTTTATGAAATTTTATGAAATTTTATGAAAATTTGTTACATATGCAGTATTGCTTAAAGTGTTTTACATGAAAGAACTTATTCAGTCCTCATGACAAACTTTTGTGTTAATTTCTGTTATTATTCCTATTTTAGAAATGTAGTATAAGAGGCACAAAGAAGTTAAAAAACTTGCTCCCAGGACTACAACTGGAGCTGGGATTTGAACCCAGATAGGTTGACTCTAGTGTCTGTGTGTCATGGATACTGATCTCCTACCTTTCCCAAGTTAAGAATCACGGAGTTGTGGCAACAAGCCTTATACATGTCATGATGGGGGGTACTGTTATGAACTGGGACCACATACTTAGGAGAATGGAATTTCAATTCTGTTCTTACCACCCATTCACTTTTTCCCATAAATCCTCAATAATTACCTTTGAGAGCGAGGGATTTGTACTACATGATGTTAAAGATCCTTCATTTTCTATGCATTCTTTTGTATAACAAAAATTATAATAACACTAACAGTGAAAAAAACACTATTGCCATTTTCTAATTTCTGTTAGAGTCAGATACTGTGCTAGCTAGTTTTTCACATCTGTTTATTTTTAACCTACAAATAATACTTTTCTGTAAATATCATTTTCACCCCCAATTTTCAGAGGAGGAAACTGAGGCTCAGAAAATGTAAGTACCTTGCCTAAGGTCAGAGGATTTTCTAATGGCTGAGCTGAAATTGAAAACAATATGTATCTATCTGTGCCCATTCTAACATGATATTCTATCTCTCATGTAGAATCATTATCACATTTTTATTATCTCCATAAACATTTGCTAAATATTAAAGATTCTATATGAGCAAACCAGTCATTATTTAAAAATTGCTTCCTAGAAATGAATACATATTACTGTTTAAATTAAGTATATATTATGGATTTTCTCTAATCATATATCATCTGGGACAGCAAGCTATACTGGTTATGTAAATTAATTATAGTGAACCCACTTTGAAGGTCAAAATTCTCCTTTTCCTCTTTCTCTTTCTTCTTCTTAAGATTGTTCTGAAATTAAAATAAAACAAAGATTCCTAAATTACCTAGGCTTGCTGTTTTTCCTATATATCCCAGTTCATACAAGAATACATGATTCTACAAAATGTACATATCGTTTAAGAACATACGTTATAATTCTTAATATGTATATATGATTAAATATACGTATATAATTCCTGAAAAAATAAATACAAAAGCAATGAAAACAAGGCATGATTGGACTATTTCATTCTAAAGTTATAATTCATTGACAAAATAGGCAATTGCAAAGAAATTTTAGAATCGAGTATTAAACATAGGTCCTTCTGGCTTCAATAACTGACCTCAAACTCACCTTTAAATTCTAGCTCTTGTTTTCTCTCGGTTTGGGAGCTTTCTCCAGCACCTCTGTATCCTTACCAGGGTGGCAGAGTCATGCATGCTATTTCTCTCTAGCGTGGCTTGTACATGCCCCATTTGCTGTAGGACAAAAAGCACCCAGTGAAGCTTTGTGAATTGACTAGTCTGAACAATTGGAATCGGTTTGGAAATATTAATAGCACCATGAGAACTTTTGCAAAAGGGGAACCCAATCTATCTTTCTGACCTCTTCAGTAGTGATTTGCCCTGGTCATTTTAGAATGTTCTAGTCTGCCCATGAAAAGTTCTCAGAATTTATAGTGGAACAAAGTTAGTTCACAGCTTTTTATCCTACCAGGGCCCTTTCCCCAGCTGTGTCAGCTAGGCATCCTGCTCCCCCAGTACAAGAGCCAAGTACAGTCTTTTATGAGTTGCACTTCACTAAATTCAGAAAGACTGGCTAAATCATGCTTTTATAGTTAAAAATAACACAGAGTTCAACCCCCTCTTATATCATACGTAAGTGAAAGGAGAATTGGATTATTTGCTATGAAAAGAGCATTTGGTTGTGGAAACCATTTAGGAGTTAGAAGACTGGGAAATAGAGAACCACAGGGGTCAATATTAAGGCCAATTTTTTTTCCCACTTTATATGTTAATAACCTGGAAGAAGAAACATGCTGCAAAGTGGCAAGAATTGCTGAGAGGGCAAAACAAGAGGTGAGCAGTGTCTAGGATAGAGAGCAAGTAACAATATATAGGGAGGTAATGCAGGATGGAATGAGCTATACATAAAGTCCCTGGTTTAGCAGTTTAATGTAAAGAATTGTGAGGTAATGAGGCCAGAGATCAAAACAAGGCAAGTTAATAAAAAGCTTAATAGAGGTATGCTACATCACACCAGTGGATGGGAACAAAGAGAGGGCTGATCTGTTATAGCTGTGGTGGGCAGACAGTAAAACTTAGGATTCAGGATCAAATTAAAATTAACAAGAATTTGAAGTGGTACCTAAGGAGGGCTCTGTATGTAAAGCTGTAAGTGACATGGCTAATTCATTAAAGTATAAATGCTGGGCTTCACAGTTAGGCTGAGGGGAGGGAAGTTAGCTGCTCCAGGGTGAAATGAATTGCAAATGCACCATTCATAGTAACTTCTGCATTTGGTCCTTCTTGAATCCACACAAAAGAAGAAAAATCACCTGCCACATAGGATGGAGGATTGAAATCTTGTATTTTTTTTTTTAATTACTGAAGATTAGGAAGTAACAGTTAAATGAGATGAATTTGTTGTATTCTGAAGAGAGGGACAAGTGGTTGACAGCAGTTGTTCTCAGGCTGTCACATGTATATGAATTCTCCGAGAATCTTATTAAACTGCAGATTCTCGTCTAGTATGTGGTGTTGGGGGGGATTGTTAAGATCCTGCATCTCAAATATCTTCCAGGTGATATCAGCACTATTAGTTCAAGAACTACACTTTGAACAGCAAAGTCTTTATTCACTGAAAATTTTTAAAGTTCCCGAACTTCTATCTGCCCCGCAACCATGCTCCCTAGAAAATCT
>NW_012136192.1:4249378-4250709 GCF_000956105.1 Propithecus coquereli
CTTTGTGGTCTATCTTTTAAGGTTTGTTTTAGCAGGCATCTTAGTTTTCATGAGGAAAAGAATAAATGACTTGGAAAAGCATGAGTTGAATTTGGAATGCAATGCAGTCAGTCCCTGCTAGTTCTTTTTAGGGAAAAATAAAAGTTTTCCCACGGAGACAGACAAAGCTGAAGCAATCCCTTTGGCAATGATGTTTACTGTTAATCTGGTGAGGCTAATCCCATCAGCAAAAGTGAAATTCTACGCAGTTCTCTAGTGTTTCAAACAAATTAGCTCTCACTGTTTCCCAGACAGATGTGAATCCATCCCACTTGTTGTCTTAATGCTTCCCTGTTGCTAATGATGTTACAAAGGTATCAGGGAATGAAAATAAATGCCTGGCCTGGTAGCTGCCCGGAGCTGCCTTAAGTGCTGGATCTGCTGGGTATCAATTGTTTGTTTGGTGGCTTTCAAGGTAGAGTGGAACATTGATTTGTTTAAACTCTGCAGGGCATTCGTGTTTCTTATCTCCTCCCAAGCCTTCAGCCTCATCTCATTCAGAAGAAGATAGCCCATTTTATTACAGAGAGAACAGGTGCTATCCAGTGACTTGAAATATGATGGGCTGAAATCTATCAGTTTTTTACTAACCTATGTCTTAGAAGTACTTTCGAACTGATGCTGTGGAGTTCCTCGCTATAAGGGAAGGGGATGAGAAGAAAGGATTCCGTAAGAAAATACAGAGTATTTAGACAGGCATACTGGCTAATTTTCTGATTCTTTCAGGAATAACTTTCCAAAATTGGCAGCCCTGGGAAGTTGCCACTTTTTCTACTGGCTCCTCCCTTTCCTTCCTTGTCTCTCTCCTTCCCTTTCTCCCTCTCTCATTACCCTCCCTTTCCTTCTCCTTCTCTATTTTTTTCCTTAACAATATCTCTTCAGTGAATCTGGTACCCAATGTCTCACAATGCGTTTATAATGAAGTACTCCGGATCAACAAGAGTATAATAGCTTAAGCGAACACCAAGGGACTTAGAAAACAGATATGAGAGATATGAGTAATGAATGCAAGTTGTCTTCCAATACCAGTATGTTGAACACTGGGGAAACTGCCTTCTGACCAAGGCTAAAACAGGAATTTATCTCTGTCTTCCCTTTAGAGTATCATGGGAGGAACAAAAGCATACTGATCCCATGTTTATCTCATTTCCTCCATTTTGGTGTCTTTTATAACTTCTCCCCCACCTCTTCTTTAGCACAAATCTTTCATTTTCTCTCTCCCTTGGTTAACTTTTACTTCACCTGTAACAATAACAACAAAAAGACAGCAGAAAATCAAATGTAGTGGTTAT
>NW_012136192.1:4250759-4252644 GCF_000956105.1 Propithecus coquereli
TATATGCAGATGGTATGAATGTGACTTGGTATAGACACTTTGGAAAATGGGTTGGCAGTTTCATGATATGTTAAACATAATCTACATAGGATCTATATTTATCCAAGAGAAATGAGAACATACATAAATGCAAAGAACTAAACAAAAATGTTGAAACAGTCTTATTTGTAATAGCTCCAAACAACAAATGACTTCAAATGCCCATGAACAGGTAAATGTATCAAGAAAAGATAGTATACATACCATTCAGCAATAAAAACAATTAACTACAGACATATGTAACAATATGAATAAACATCAAAACTATTATGCAGAGTGAAAGAAGCCAGACACAAGAGTGCATGTTTTTTATTTGCATTTATATAAATTTCTAGAAAGTGCAAACCAAATTATGACAAAAGAGAAAATTAGTTGATGCCTCAGGATGTGAGTAGAATAAGGATGGACATCCAAGGAACAAAATGAAATATCTGTGGGTGATGGAAATGTTTTATATCTTCATAAAGGTGGCGGCTTCATAAGTTTGTCAAAACTCATCAAATGGCACACTCTAATCTGTGCAATTCTGTTTTCCACAACTCCCCTTCCACAAGCAGGCACTCTCTTAAATTGAACTTTCCTAGACACAGTTTCATTCAAGAACATCCAATAGGGACTTGTAAGTCTAACTCAAACACCGAGCTTTTTTAGAAAGAAATCATTTATTTTTGATATTTCATTCATGATCTTGGAATTGATAGCTAATAACCAACAAGTTGCATTTGGTAAACACTACTTATTTTTTAAAGGAATCTTTATATGGTTTCAATCACTAGTTTTTAATTGTATTTATTGGCAAGCCCAGAACCAGCCTTCTTATACCTCCTGGGGTTCTCAGACCCCAGCTGGGTACTGCCCACCTCAGAGGCACAAGTCCCATTTCCATAAGGCTACTTGTGCAAGCCATCTTTGGGTGGCCTCATCTCCAGGATTCTAGGTTCTGATAGTACCAACATCTTCCCTTTATTTTGTCTAACACGGGGAAGGTGGGCAGTGAGGGAAGATGTAACTGCCTAATGGGAATAGCAGTTACTATTTATAATAGTGTTTACTTTTCACTTTTACAATTTCCGATACTCGTTGAACCAATCTTTTGTATGAAATTATCTCTGTTGAAATATCTAATGAAGTTTCTGTTTTTCTTTCTGGACTCTCACTGATACATAGGTGATTTAGTCCAATCTCATGGTTTTCTCTCAATTAAGTGTCATAGAGCTATACAATCTTTCAAATTTGAAATTCAGGAAAGGAATTTTAGCTGAAAACTCATAGTTTCATTGGAACTCTTTCAAGTTGCAGTAGTCACTTCTGTGACGGTATGCCAATTCTTGATCCTATTATTTACATCTTACTATGTGCTGGCCACTGTTCTAATGCTTTAAGTATATTGATTTATGTTATCCTTACAGTAACTCTGTTTGATATCACTGTTATCCCCATTTTAAAGATGAAGAAACTGAGGCACAAATAAACTAAATAGCATGCCCATGGTTATCTATCAGAATTTGGATTTGAATCCATTCGGACTGGTTCTTAAACCCACCTACACCAGAGATTGGTGTAATTTTTCTGGAATAGGCCACATCATAAATATTTTCTGCTTTTTGGCCCATGCTGTCTCTGTTGCAATGACACAACTCTACTTTGGTAGCACAAAAGCAGCCATGGACAAAACATAAAAGAATGAGTATGTGTAGGTTCCTATAAAACTTTACCAAAATAGGTTGCAGGCAGGATTTGTTCTATAGATTATAGTTCGTTGACCCCAATCTAAACTACTATATTTTATTGATCAATAGAAATTTCTAGACAGTAATTTCACATAGCTTTTACTGTACTAGCAGTC
>NW_012136192.1:4264094-4265557 GCF_000956105.1 Propithecus coquereli
CATCACCAAACACTGCAAAAGAAGATTTAAATAAGAATATATACTAGAAATGCAGATGAAGAATAGCTGAAACAATGCCCAACTATCTAAGGCTGATGAGTTCTTAAGATCCTTACCCAACTTCTGACTTGCCGATGCTCATGTCTCTGGGGCTCTGGAGGTAAAACTAGCCTCCAAATCTCTGTGCCATGTCTTTGTCCATTTAGGACAGGAGAGAGAACAGAGGAAGAGTCTTGCCTCTGTATTTAGACTTTCCACTCTCCTTGCATAGTTTCTGCCTTTTTTTTTTTTTTTCCCTTAACCAGTTTTTCTGGCAGCTGCACAGGAATGTCAAATAACGGTATGGTTAAATGAGTTTCCATTTCTCTGTTCGCTTTCATTCCAAGCTCAGGATGCTGCCCATGAAACCTATTCAATTATCATAAAAACAACCCTCCTTGTCTCTCTCCCTTCTCCCTCTTGTCCTTAACTAGGGACTTGGCTCCAGCAGAGCATAGATAACAGTCAACTGAAAGTTGACTTTAAGATAGAAAGATTGGGATATGTTGATGACCTGCCAATGTTAGTCTGATTCACTCCAAGGTCTTCCCATCAACCAACAGCTCATCAGCATCTGAAATTTTGAGGCGTTTTGTAAAGTATTGTAGGAATACAAAAACTATTAGAACATAGGCGGTCCCTCAACCTGGTATAGTGGGAAGAGAACAAACTAAAATCAAGAGAGTTGACCTGACCCTGTGCTGTAATTAGATTAATAGCTGCCTTCCCTCCACATTCCCTTCTTTAAAATAGAGTGTCCTGCTAGCAGCCCAGGGTGGCATGATGGGCAGGCTTTTGTTCTTGTGACACCACTTTATTCACTGTCCCCAAAACACAGGTTCTCAGCTCAAGGATGAGGTTGGGCTGGGGTGATCGGATTGTCTCTAACTTGTAAATTTAGAATGAAAGGTCTTGGAGTGCTAGCTTTAGCACCGGGACCAATGCTACACTGAAGCAGAGCTAAGGGAAAGCTAAAGTTGAGAGGAATTGAAAGTAAAATTATTGCAGAAAAAGCCAGTATACACAGAAATGAATATAGCAAGTATGCAGGGAGAAGCAAAAAATACGTGACAACTATTTAGAGAGGCTTAAACAAAGAGAAAGAGAGGGGCAGGAGATAGGGAGAGAAGAGGGGGAGAGAAGTGACTAATTAATGACTGCCTTATTAACATGTGGCCTTGTATTTTTTGCAAACTATTCTATGACATTTCTCAGAGTCTTATATTGACCCTTGCTTTGACTTCAGCTTATATATTTTTATCCTTTGGAATCCAATTAACATTAATTACAGCAAATGTTGACTAGTATGTGACCTAGAACAGATCATACTACCTCTTCTCTCAGAGCTATAACTTGCTTAACTTTTAGGATGGTGATAGTTATTTCTCAATCACAGAACAGATGATAATACCTGTGAAAATGCT
>NW_012136192.1:4265617-4267488 GCF_000956105.1 Propithecus coquereli
GGGAGGGGGAAGGATCTAAGCTGAAGGTGCAGATGTAAGGTTGATTGGCACTCAGAACTTGAGAGTGAGAGGTTTTGGCAAAGGGGGTACCAGTTTAACTTTAGGGGCATTTTTGTTTAATAAGTACTTTATCACCTTACCCTGCATCATCTACACAGGAAGAGCCGTCTTGTATTTTATAACATGATATCTAATGCATAGGTCTTTGATGTGAGCAGCTTCTCCCTTCTCTCATCCCTCATCCATGTGCATCATCTGCATCTGTAGAGCTGGCAATTTTAAGTATCACTGGTAATCTCCAGGGGCTCCTCGCAGAGGCATAGCTAGCCTTGCAAAAGACCCAAAACATGAACAAGACACTGATAGAAAAGGATGCTGGATCTAGGTTCCAGTGAGGAGGCCACAGATCATGGAATGTGCAAGAGTCATAATTGAGGGGAGCCCTGGTCATCAGTAGTGAAATCATATTGAGCAGCAAGAATAAAGGGAAAGGCCAGAAATGAAAGAGGAGAATGAGCTGAGAGGATTTTAATCATAATGGTAGCATGATTAGAGAAGAGTATGTTAGAAAGAACTGTTCAGACCAAAGAATTTAAACGGTGAAGCCATACTTGGACTCCTCATGAATGCAGTACCTAGTCTGTTGTGCAAAGTGTAATGGATCTCTGCATGACCAAAGAGGCGATGATTATCCATAGAAATTCACCAGGTCACTCTGCAGCTATGTCTATATGTTCAATAGTTATTCATAAGACGCATAATATATGCAAGACATTGTGCTGGGAACTGTGGGAAATTAATCATCAATCTAATAGGAATTCTGCCTTCCAAGTAGAAATTAGCAAAGTTTGTAAAAGAGATACACTCCAAGTAGTTTGAAATTTCCAGAAGAAATTTATTCTATATTCTAGGAAGATTTTACCTAAAGCAAACTCATCCCTAAAGAATGAAGAAGGCTGTCTTTCACTATTACTAAGGAAAATTCCAGTTATTATGATTGAGGGCATCAAGCTCATATCCATGCACAAGGAAGAGGAAAGGAAAGAATGGATAGGAGGTCAGAAAACAGTAGGGTAGAAATTAAAATCTCCATTAAAATCATCTAAGGAAGGAATGGGGGAAGCATTTACTCTGCACGCTTCCCAGCTGATTCACAGGAGAATCATGATCAGGTTTGGCCAAAGGAGGGGAAGGCAGAATAGGGGACTGGTGTGGGCTCTGCTATGACCCTTCCTGAGCATGGCCTGGAGTTAGAAGCTATGGATGAGAAGTCTTCACATTGGATAGAGTCCACACTATTGCTGTCCTTCTTGCTGCTAATGTCCCCCAGCTCCACAGAGCTTGCCCTGCTGTGGCTGCAAAACTGAATTGCTGGCAGGGGGCAGATTGCTTTCTACATAGAAGACCAGATATGATTCCTTTGCTGCTGTGGCAGCAACTCAGGGAGATGGCTCCATTGGAAAAGGTTCCACCCTAAATCCTTTAAGGCTAGCCAAGTGATTAATGTGCCAGCTTAAAGCCAAAAAAATTCCAAGCACTCTGCTCTAGAGAAGATTAAGTCAGTGGGAAATCCAAATAATGAGAGCCCTGAGGAAACATTCTGAAAATCAGAGGAAACTAAAAGCAAAACTTAGAACAACATCTCTTTTAAAGGAATAGGAAAAAAAAAAAAAAACACAGAGAGGTTTAATAAATTTATATGACCTTTTACCGGATTGAAAACATTCGAGGTGCTAAATAAATAGAAGAGGGAATGGTGCAAAGGAGGAGAAAAAATAGATGGTTCTTATGACTCTGCAGTGTTTGCCAACCCAAATTACAGTGCAGACCAGACTGGTAAACTAGCTGAATTTCTTTGGGGAGTCCCCAGA
>NW_012136192.1:4267538-4268744 GCF_000956105.1 Propithecus coquereli
GTTTTTATAAGATAAGAACACATCTTGTCACTACTTGGTAAATAATTCAATGTAATGGTTTATCCATCATTTTGGATTTAAACTCAATACATTTAATGTTTTCCTTTTTCCCTACTTCTGTTTGATATGGTCTTTCAGTTCCAAGAAGGCTTATGTGAAATCATGAGATCAAGGAAAGTGCCCAATCTTTGGTTTTCTGGTATTGACATCTGGTCTTCAACATCTGCTTCTGTCCGCATTGATGCCTGTGGAGATGGGCAGACATTCCCCCGTGACTATGTCCTCTCAGCCAGGCACTACTGCATCTGGTCTCTAGCTCACAGCATGTACATCTTGGCATTCACATCAAGACACCAAGACTCTTTGGGGGCTCCCAATTTCTTCCTCTGGCAAGCTTGCTTCTCTGCCTTGGGGCACTGGAAAAATCTACTGTTTTCCAATTATTATGCATGCTGGTTGGAACTTTGAAAAAATTCCTTATGCAGTTGATGCTACTCTCCTCATAGGGTACCATGCTGGGCAGAGGGTTCATCTGGTCTTCAGCACCAGAAACCTTGATAAGAAAAAACTCCTCCTGGTAAATAGCCCCTGATGCCTATTGTTTGAGTCCAGAACCAGGCTCAAAAAAATCCCCAAAAGTCTTATCTCATACTCAAAATTATTATATTAAGTTTTGAAACTCAAAATCTCCTAATTAACGGTTCATTTCTCTTTGCTTTTCCATTTTACTCTTCCCTGAAGTATGATTGGATGGCGAGAGATGAGGAGAGTCCCCAAAGTGAAAGGAGAACCATAACTAATTTCTCAAAATTTTGTCCCATCCAACTCCCCCACCCCATTCCCTAATACATGCTACTGACTTCACAGCAAGACTTTCCTTGAAGGTGAATCAAGAGTGTCACATTTCCGTTTGAACTACAGAAGCATAGATGAGAAATGCAGTGTAGTAGATAAAATATGTTAAACTGTAATCTAAATCCCCATAGTTCAAAGGGGAAACATTAAAGATAATTAAGGAATAAGGTGATTCTAATGAACATGTTGAAATTTGATCCCCAGTGTTGAATGTGGGGCCTGGTGGGAGGTGTTTGGGTTATGGGATCAAATCCCTCGTGAATGGCTTGGTGTCCTTCCCTGATAATGGGTAAGTTCTCACTTTATTAGTTCACAGCCAGAGCTAGTTGTTAAAAGGAGCCTGGCACCTCC
>NW_012136192.1:4269314-4272454 GCF_000956105.1 Propithecus coquereli
GGACCTGAATATGCTCTGATATAGTCTGACTGCATAAACTTGAATACTTTGTTTAACTTTTCACCATTAGTTTGCTCATCTCCCAAATGAGCATAATTGCACTTATGCCATGGTGCTGTTATTAGGATCTAATGAAATATTATTAAGGCCCAAGAAGCAAGCGCAGCACTGGTAAGTATTGAAATCCATGTGCTGTGCCCAACCATCCTCTTTCTGGAGAGTAAGATTTAATTGTTTGAAATGAGACCTTGACTCTAATTGTTTCACTTTTTATGATGTATAGTTATGTACCATGCTGGGTGGAACATGATGTCACCATGCATAAAAAATAACCTAATCTGTAAACACTGAGTAAGACCCAGTTCCATGTGGGACACACTGCCTATCAGAGCTGTACTCCTCCCTGCCCCTGCTGGAGCGGACCATTGACTCTTACCTCTGATTTCTTTCCCCAAATTCATAAAATGAAACAATTTGTACCAAACATGAATTCTAATAAAGCCAGTGCATTCTGCACGGCCTAAATTAGGAAGTGCTCTGCCAGAGTTCTGTCCAGCGTTTCTCATTATGATGAAGTTGAAAAAAACACGATAGCCCTAAGGGAGAGTGGTGAATGCAATATTAAATCAGAAACAAAAATATAATTAGTTATGCAAAGTTTGTCACTATTCCACTTATACCCTTTATTTCTTGAAGGGGGGGCTTTGTTCTTCTATTCCTTTTTATTTTAAAATGCTACAGACTTTAGCTTATGGAGGTAGAATAATTACCAATGCTTGTTGATTAGCTGAATAGTTACATAGATTCTTTATCAGACATAGAATTTTGTACTTTTATTTATCAAAATAGAATGCAAAAGAAGAATGTCCAAAGAGTTTTTTTTTCTTTCTTTCTATTATGTTTTTCGACTTTTCCAAATAAACAATGACTAGTTTCCACAGTGTCTTTTTTACCAGGCACAATGTGCTGTCCCCAAACCCAGGGCATAGAAGTTCCTCTTCTGTAGGGAAGGAGTGTGAAACTGAATGGAAAAAAGTCTCCTAATCAGTCTTTCAAGGGAGCTACAAACTCCCAAAGGCAGATCTGAGTCTTGGGGCAGTACATAATAAAGACATTTATTCAGATTAATTGCCCTGGAAGTCTAAACAAGTAGAATCTGAAATAGAGAATGTTATTAAAGACAGGCTATCTTATTAGTTTCTTGTACATAGAGTACAAATTAATGACTAACACAAAGTTATCAAGAAAGGTACAGAAGAGCAATAATAAATGGATAAAGAAACTTTGTAATACCACATTAACTGAATTTGTGGATAACTGATTAAAATTCTTGAATAGGGTTTGTTTCCTTAAAGTAAAATTGCTATTATACTACTTAGTTTGATAGGTACCACTGGACATTGAATTAAAAAGATAAAGTTTCAAATCCTGGTAAGGTCACAAACTATCAGAACATTCCAGGAAAGTTTTCCAGAGCTTATTTTCCTAATTTAGTATCTATTCTATCACCTGGTGTAATATGGGTTTGATATTTTCTAAATCTTTCTTTTCACATGACTTATTTACTACCTTACATGCCTCTTACTGTGCTACATTCTCCGAGGGAGTTGCCCTCAAAGAGCTTACAGATAGATTTATGAAATAATAAATTAAATTCACAAAATAACCAAACTTGATTTATAAACACAGTAATTGCATTAGGCATTAATTATATGTGATTTTTAATAAACCATAGCTGTTGAAAAACTAATACTTAAAACCAAATTATGATAAACTCCAGATGGGAACCTGGAAACCTTTCAGAGGGGAGATTAATCCAAACTGAACTTTGTGGTCAGTGTGGGCTTTGAGTCTTTGCAGTCGATATGATAGAGGAAGTTTAAAGGACTGACTGCTTAACTGATAGCAGTGATAAAATTATGAGGAAATGAGTAAACTACACCTGGCAGACGACACTAAGAATCAGGGAGAAAAGGATGCATAAGATAGGTGGTAACAGTTAGAAGAGGATCTGGAGTATGAAGGTGAAAAGTATATTCGATCTGATAAATTATGGATGGGAGCCCTAACAACTTTACTCCAGAGTTACGGGAGACACCAGTTAAAGTGTCTGCTCAGTCTAGGATCCCTGTTCTGGGATTTCTGGCCCCACTCATTCACTCATCCACAGCTTTGGGCCAGGGAAAATGTATTTATAAGATATGACCTTGAGCAGTCCTCCCTAACTCCATGCTTTCCCACACTTTTGGCAAAACATTGAAAATAAATATCTCATCTGAAATGGGTAGGAGTAGGTTTGATGTCAGATCTTATCATCTCTCCAAAGATTTTGAAAATGGGAATTAGGAATATTTACACAGTATGTTGGGCAACTAAACTAAACTGAGACCATGGAAAGTCAGTGCATAGGGCCACCCTTCTAAGCCACATACATTTGAGAAGAGAATGGATAATCTTGGGATGGAAGGCAGACTGGAGAGAGAAAGAGAGAGGAGAGGAGAGGAGAGGAGAGGAGAGGAGAGGAGAGGAGAGGAGAGAAAGAAGGAAAAAACAATAATATGAACAAAGGCAGAAAGGAAACAGATGAAAAATCATATATTTTAGGGAAAATGAGAAAATAAGTTCAGTTTCTGCAATATCTCTAGTCCCTGATCCTAGTTTTTCTTAAGCCTTTCTCCTAATTTCTGCCTTTGGTTACTTCATTATACGTTGGCATCCTTCTATGTGTGTGTGTGTGTGTATTTTCCTGTTTGCTTATTTTGCTTGGGGATTTTGTTATCTGGAGCCGAAAAAACTTTGACTTAGATGGAAGTTAGTATTGTGCAGACTGGATGAACATAGAGATAAATAAAGAAAAATAAAACCAACTGGAAGACATTTGGGAAAGAAGAAATGAGGAAATGAAGAAGACACCTGAGCTAGAAATTAAGGGACTAACCTAAAATATGTTATAAAGAAATGTTCAACAAGAAAAAGTGGCTGGTTATACATAAATCTTTCTAAAGGAAAACCAAAATTCACAAATGTGATTAGACAAGGCTGCATTAAATATATGCTATATATAATACAATACCATAATGCTGAAGGATTAGATTAATAGATATAGGGAAGCCAGGGCATTATCCAAATAATTTGTTTTC
>NW_012136192.1:4284821-4285300 GCF_000956105.1 Propithecus coquereli
TCTTATAAAATCTACCTTCTAAACACCTGTTATGGTCTCTCCTCTCTCCATCTTCTACATATCCTTTAATTTTGTTCCAGACTGCTTTAATATTGTTTCATTTTTCATCATTCTTCATAGCCCATCTGTTAAAATGCCACAATGTTAGTGTTCTGATATATGGATCTGATCATGTCACTCCTCAGCTTAATAAAACCTTAATGCTGCCCAATGTTCAATTAGGTGAATATCAGACTCCTTAAAATGGCATTTAAGTCCTTTCACAGACAAAAGTCAATGTAAGCCCACTAAGATGTAAGTTCCATGACGGTGCGTATTATTTCAGTTTGTTCACTGCTATATTTCCCCTGCTTAGGATCAGTGCTTGGTACGTAACACCAAACCTAGTGCTCAATAATTATTTGCTAAATGAATAAATATGTTTACCCTTACGTTTTCTCCTTTCCTCCTAGGCCCCTAATGTTGACTGTTCCTAATAT
>NW_012136192.1:4286060-4287367 GCF_000956105.1 Propithecus coquereli
ACAAATCTAAATCTTGTCAATAGAAGAAAACATGAACTCTGTAAAATAATTTAAAGAGGTTTAATCTCAGTGGAACATGAGTGACTGTCAGCCCGGGGAATCCATAAATTCAAGAAGTCTTGAATAAGTGGTCCCGAGGCCATCAGGTTGCAATTTGGTTTTATACAGTTTAGGGAGGCAGGAATTACAGGTAAAATCATAAATCATAAATCAATACATGGAAGGTATACATTGGTTTAGCCCAAAAAAGTGGAACATCTTGAAGTGGGGTTGGGCGTTACAGGTTATAGGTGGGTTTAAAGATCCTTTGATTTGTAATTAGTTAAAAAAATAAAGCTTTGTCTAAAGGCTTGGAATGTTTTAAGTTAAAATAAGGAAGTCTGTTAATCAGAGACAGCAATACACCAACTCAAGTGATCTGTTAAGCAAATTGATGGTCTGCAGGTATTTAAATTTTGCCTTGTATGGCCTTAGATATTGTTAATAATTTAGTATCTTATTGTCACAAACAGTCTGTTTTGTCTGTCATATGATCTCCATTTTAACCTTAATGCTAGTCAATTGTGTCTAAACTCCAAAAAGGAAGGGGTATAATGAGGTGTATCTGACCTCCCTTCCCATTATGGCTGGGATTTTATGGGGTCCCCTTAGTCAAGAGGGGTTTCATTCACTTGGCAAGGGGCTTAGGATTTTATTTTCAGTTTACAATCTAATAATCAGACCAAGCACAAGGTCTACACTTTAGGGTTGACAGCTCACAAGGACTTCATAAAAAAACAAAGTAAGCAGTGTCTGATGACTTTATCTAAGTATCCTGCTTTTAAAAATCTCTATCTAAAATTTTTGCATCTTCTTCACACAGGACTTCTTTTTATCTCCACAATTCAACTTTTTTACACAGTAGACGTCTCCAGCTTGGATTTTTTCCCGCTGAATTCTAGATTTCACATAAATCAATATTTCAACATTATAGTTCATCTCTTCTACCTCCTTCACATTCATCCTAAATCTGCACTTTCTTCATTCTCTATAAAAGGACTTCAACAAATAGGAGTTAACTTTGCATCCCACTCCCAAATTTGAAAGATTCAGTCACTTAAGCTAGAAATGTTAAATTCCTATGTGTATACTCGTATGTAGTCCTAGTACATTAGTCCCAAAGTCTTATAAAATCTACCTTCTAAACACCTGTTATGGTCTCTCCTCTCTCCATCTTCTACATATCCTTTAATTTTGTTCCAGACTGCTTTAATATTGCTTCATTTTTTATCATTCTTCATAGCCCATCTGTTAAAATGCCACAATGT
>NW_012136192.1:4287417-4288796 GCF_000956105.1 Propithecus coquereli
CAGGCCACTAAATTTTGTCACCCCAGGGCCGCTTATGGTTTATTGTTATTGTTTTTAATTGAGTAGGGGTGCTGACAAAATGTTCACACCATGATCTTGACTATGGCTTACATTAGTAAAGGCTTTGGTTGGTTCTGTCATCAGCAGTTTATTCCTGGGGGCTTCTCCTTCTCACTACCATCTCCCACAAAAGGAAGCAGGTTAGAGATAAGAATCCTGTCTTATCTCTGGAATCTCCTTCCAGGTAGACACATAGCCCATTTCTGTTAAGTGAACCTTGTGAGAAAATAAGTAGGGTGATCAAAATAGCATTCATGGGAAAAGTTTAAAACTCACCAAGTTTATATGATAGTAATCCTTGGTTTTCCCGATAGATTTGACTCCTGAATACATTATAATATGAAATAGAAGGTTATGTAGGCTACTTTCCTCTCTCTCTCTCTCTCTCTCTCTCTCTCTTTTTTCCCAAAATGAGGCAAAACAGTTCCCTCCTTTGGACATTGCCTTAGTAAAGGCATTCCCCAAAGCAGGTTTCCAAGCACACTGGTATTTTCACTCACAGGAAAAGGGAAAGGAATAAATTGCTCTCTCTGCGATTACGCCAGGCTGGTCTATTGACACACAAGTGAATGATATGTTTCTACCCTGAGAGGGAGCCCCTCCATCATTCTCAAAATTACAGGCCCTCAGATCACCACTGAATGTCTAGCCCTTGGAAATTTGCAGAGATAGACAAAGAATAAGGGAAAGAGTACATAGCAGGCAGCAGTAAATAGCTGTATTTATAGCATTGTGTCATAATGGAAACATCAATCCTGTTTTCTGAGGAAACTACTGAAAATCCTAACCATAATATTGTCCTCTACTCGACTGCCAGATTGGCTTATAACTTATTTTTTCAAAAAGCTAGAAGCTAAATTCTCGGTGCCATGCAGAGTACAACCTGAAGATGAAATTGTAAACAATTTCAAAGGCTCATTTAACACAGAAACAGATATTTTCAGACATCAAACCGTTGATCTCAAGGTTGGTTTCTGAGGAGATCTCAGGTTCTAATGGATAGGTGAGATAGAGGTGTACACTAGCATCTAGCTTTGTATTGGGCACATAATAAGCGATTATACATTTTTTATTTACTTAAGCATTTAACAGGTAGAATATCATAGTTAATTCAGGATATACCCATTTGTGCCACAAAAGTTTCCGGGGTAAAAACCACCTTTGAGAGAATCTACCTCTATTTCACGTGTGTGTAACATAATTTGGGGCAAACTCTAATACTGTTTATGTTTAGAAATACAGTCTTTTTACAGCCACAAATCTAAATCTTGTCAATAGAAGAAAACATGAACTCTGTAAAATAATTTAAAGAGGTTTAA
>NW_012136192.1:4290926-4292460 GCF_000956105.1 Propithecus coquereli
TATTTGAAAAATATTTCCTAAAAGAAAGAAGGGAGAAAAGAAGGTGGGAAGGAAGAAAGGAAGGAAGGGAAAGGAAGGAGTAAGGAAGAAGAAAAAAGGAAAAATAATGCTTATATTCTCAAGTCATCCCACTGAATCTAATTAAATACAAAATATGCTAGAAATTGTATATATGGTACTGCTGAAAAATATAAAATTTAGCAACATCTATTCTTCTGACCACCTGTAAATTATTTCCTATCCTGAGAAATGTTCTCTACCACAAGTTGTACGTTGTTGTACATTACAGTTTATAGGTCTAGCTTTGCTCTGAAATGCAGGATAAATGGCAGAAAGAATGCTAACCATCTATAAATACCAAAAAAAGTTTGGTGGGAGGGAATCCCAAATTCCCATCCACATATGTACACACTTACCTGCATTGGGCTCCGAATGCATCAGGCAACTCTATCACTGTTTCAGGTAAGGCAGACCACTGGTAGGGTAAAAGGGCTTAAAATTTCTCCTTTTAACTTTGTAAAGAGAAAACAAACAGCCAGAGAAATGTGTTATAACTCATTTCTTATACCTTCTCTTTCACAATAGGTTTTGCTGGATAAGTCAAAAATGCAGGTCCCGTGCATTTTTTGTTGGCCTACTTGGGATTTGCTGGTTAATTGTGACAAATTAACTGGGAATTGACTATGCTTGAGTACTAGTGTGGTAATGAGTATCACTCATTGAAAAACTTTATGCATTTGTTTTCTCCACACATACAGAACTGGACTAACCCATCATACAGAGAATTTTAATGTAGTCCCCAAATAAGCACTTCTAATCAAGAGACAATTGATATTAAATTTATGTCATTTCTTCACTCCGTCTTCTCTTTCCACTTCTCTTCTTTTTTTTTGCCTTTTACTTTTTTTATCTCTTCATGATTCTTTTGACTCTTCTTGCTTCATTTAATGAGACAGCACTTACATGAGACATGACTGAGACTGGAAGCAGGGGTTTGAAGATTGGGTACCAGTGTTAAAGGAAACAACCTTCAAGCTGAAGCTAGCTAGAGGGGCTGATAACCACAGGCAAGAACAGGCTTCAATCAGCTTGTCAGCTATCTCTGTAACCCTGTCACCTTACATGAAATTTGGCTAATTATAATATCATTTAAATTTCAGTTTTAAAATTTCTTTGTCCTTGAAATCACTATGACAATTCCAAGATAACCACATAAAGTATGAAAATGGGAGGGAACCCAATTCTAGGAATTACTACCCAAATTCTTAGTAAAAGCCAACCCTTGGGGTTGAATATTCTTCCCTCAATTAATAAAGCTACAAAAGATCTTAAACCACTTCCTCTCAGGGCAGCTGCTTTCTTTTGAGCTGCCCATTCTTGTTTCCTGAAAGTGTACTTTCACCTTCAAAAAAGCTGTCACTTTCTTGGCTTACATGGTACATCCTGAAATTCTTTTCCTGACAATCACCAAGAAATTGGAAAAACCTCCACTTGGAGGCTGGTAACACTAAGATTGACAATTGAATCAGTGTAC
>NW_012136192.1:4294230-4294890 GCF_000956105.1 Propithecus coquereli
AAGTAGCACAGAACTATGACCCTTGAAAGAAGAAAAGAAAAAATGAGGTGAGCTTATGAATCCTATCGAAATTGCCTTAGCTTTCTGCTTGAGCACTTTCCTGAAGTGGAACAGGAAAGTGGACGAGAAGTGGAGAAGCAATTTTGATGACCTAAAGGCAGAGGCAAGAGTTCCAGGATACTGAAAGAAAGCAGGTAGAATTTATGATAGAGTACCTGAAAAGATGGAATGTATGCAGAACTGCAACCCAAATGTCTGTGTGGGCAGTCACATAGTGAGATTACACAAGACTTAGCAGACAGCCCTGCCAGAGGACTGACAGCTGAATAGCAATATCAGTCACTTAATAGCAATAGGATATTTTACAGTTTCATCTAAGTCAAAGTGTGAAAACCTCATTGAACATATCAGACATTCAGTTAAGTCAGGAGAAAGTTCACAACTAGGAAACAAAAAACATACAGTGGAGTAATAAGCACGTCCTAGGACTAAGTTCACATGTAAAATATACCTAAATAAAGAATTAAACCAATTTTGACAGAAAGAATGTGAGTAATTTAATAATATAATCGATACTCTACAACACTCTACACAGCTTGTATATACAATGTCCAATGAGTAACCACACATAATTAGACATTTGAAGAGACAGCAAGGGAT
>NW_012136192.1:4297222-4298639 GCF_000956105.1 Propithecus coquereli
CTAATTATCAGAGGAATGCAAATAAAAACCACAATGAGGAAAGGCTTTCGGTTTTTTCCTGTTCACCATGATACTAGCTGTGGGTTTCTCATATATGACCTTTACCAAATGGCCAATAGGCATATGAAAACTTACTAAACATCACTAATTATCAGAGGAATGCAAATAAAAACCACAATGAGATATCATCTTACCCCAGTTGAAATGACTTTTATCAAAAAGACCAAAAACAATGGATGCATGTAAGGATGAAAAGAAAGGAATGCTCATACACTGTTGATGGAAATGTAAATTAGTACAGCCACAATAGAAAATACTAGGGATGTTTCTCAAATAAATAAAAATAGAACTACCACATGATCTAGACCTCCCACTGCTGAGTATATATCCAAAAGAATGAAAATCAGTATATCAAAGAGACATCTGCATTTAGCAAAGACATGGAACCAACCTAAGTGTACAACAGTGTATGACTGGATAAAGAAAATATGGTACATACACACAATGGAATAGTGTTCACCCATAAAAAGAAAGAAATCTTGTCGTTTCCAACAATATGGATGGAATAGGAGGACATTATGTTAAGTGAAATAAAGCCAGGCACAGAAAGACAACTATCACATGTTCTCATTCATATGTGAGAGCTAAAAATATTAATCTCATGGAGGTAGAGAGTAAATTGATGGTTACCAGAGACTGGGAAAGGTAATGGGGAGGTGACAATAAAGAAGAGTTGATTGATGTGTACAGAAATGGAGTTAGACAGTGGGAAAAAGGTCTAGTGCTCAATAGCACAATAGGGCAACTACGGTTAACAATAATTTATTGTACATTTTAAAATAACACACTAAAGGAATAGAATTGGAATGCTCCCAACACAAAGAAATGATAAATATTTGAGATGATGGACATTCCAATTATCCTGCTTTGATCATTACACAATATATGCTTGTATCAAAATATCACATGTACCCTTGCACACATTTATTGCAGCATAATTCACAATGGCAAAGATGTAGAATCAACCCAAGTTCCCAACAATTCATGAGTGGATTAATAAAATATGGCATATGTATACCATGGAGTACTACTCAGCCATAAAAAATGAATTAATACCTTCTGTAACAATCTGGATGGAACTGGAGACCATTCTCCTAAGTGAAGTGTTGCAAGAATGGAAAAACACCACAAGTACTCATTATTAAATTGGAACCAACTGAATAACACTTATGCTATAACACTTATTATGTGCATAATGGAAGTAAAACACAATAGAAATCAAACAGGTGGAAGGGGCAAGGGGGGAGATGGGTGATATCATACCTAACAGGTATAATGTATACTATCTTATAACTTTGTCTCAAGCAGTACAAAATACTTGTAACCAAAATACTTGTACCTCTATAATATTCTGAAA
>NW_012136192.1:4298689-4299240 GCF_000956105.1 Propithecus coquereli
TCCAAGGAGAGGAGGGGGATTGACATGTATGCATATAAGGGAGCTTTCTATAGAGATAGAATTATAATTTTTTAGCAGTGTGGGTTGCATGGCTATTTACTTTTCAAAACCTGTTTAATTATATATGTAAAATGTATACATTGCACTGTGTATGAATTTTATCTCAAACAGAAAAAAACCTAAAAAACATTGAATTCAAATTTGTTTTGCTTTTCACAGTGGTATGTGTTGGCAATTCTGAAAGTAATTTTGGGTTACTGTATTTTAGATCTGAGCTTAGAAGATTGAGAATAATAATAAACAACTTATTTGAGAGGGGAATTAAAAATAAGCTGAAGTGAGAAATTAGATTGTAGCCTACACCATAGAATTCTTTTTCTGGATTCATTTGTATATAATTCAAGCTTTGATTGCTGAGAAGACCTAGAAACATTGGCACACAAGAGGAAATGATCGTACTTAACATCCAAATTTTGTTTTCTAAACACCATTATCCCCTAAAAGAAACTAGGGCTCCAGTATAAGCTCATCCTGGAATGTCTTGTTGCAAG
>NW_012136192.1:4308259-4308575 GCF_000956105.1 Propithecus coquereli
ACAGCAGACTTTCCTTCTTTTCTTGAGTTTCTTAGCTTATGTTTGATGGTCAAAACAAACATTGAAAGAATTCCTGATATGGGACTAAATATATGTGGAAGAATATTGATGACACTTATGTTATAAATAGGGGAGGGTAAGAGAACGCCGAGAGGTAAGGTTTCTAAATTATACTCAAAGATAAAGTCAGTAGGCAGGAATAAATTATGTGTAGATTATATAATACCTAGAGAAATAACCAAAATAGTGTACTGAGATAAAAACCTAAAACACTATAGGTAGATCAAAATTTAATTCTAAAAATGTTCAAGTAACC
>NW_012136192.1:4310446-4311763 GCF_000956105.1 Propithecus coquereli
AATATTTTTTTTTAATGACTTAAGACTGAAAGCTTTTTCAGTAATATAAGAAACGAAGTAACTTTGTCTACTCCAACCACTCTTATTCAACATAGTGCTAGAAGTTATAGACAGCTATGTCAACAGAAGAAAATAAAGATCTTACAGATCAATCAGGATGAAATAAATCTCTCCCTTTTTGCAGATGGCATGGTTATCTACATAGAAAATCCCAACATGTTTACAAAATAATAAATACATAATATCAAAAATTCTAGAATGAAGAAGTTAGTTTAGTAAGGCGGCAGGATGCAAGGTAAACATACAAATCTTATTTATATTTCTACATGCTATTGATAAATCCATGGGCATCAAAATTAAAAATACATTGCTATTTATAATTGCTCAAGAAACGAAATACTGAGATGTAAATCTAACAATGTATGTGTAGTGCTTGGATGCTAAAATCTATATAACCTTGATGAAAGTAAATAGAAAAGATGTAAGTAAGTGGAGATACATACAGTATGTCTTCAACATCATCAATAGGTTCTTGGAAACTGCAACTCTAAGTGAAACAACATACAACAAAACTAATTTTTTCCATAGGCTAATTGATATAAACAAGAGTTAAGTGCCTATAGCATATTTCTGGTCACAAACATATCACCAAACTTCTAAATAAACACGAAAATACTTCTAATATTAAATGTTGAAATAATTTGAACTATGTATAACATATAAGAAGAATTAATAAGAAAACAAGTAAGATATTTATCACCAAATTTTTCTAGTTTAGGGCCACATCTGGCCTGAGACTATAACAACAACTCTGGGTTCAAGGTGGAAACCAACCTTGGACATAATGTCATTCCATCACAAGGATCATTCACACACACAGACTGACACTCACTCATACTAGAACAATTTAAATATGACAATCAACCTAAAATGCAACTCTTTGGGTGTGGGAGCAAACTAGACTACCCAGAGAAAACTCATACAGACATGAAGAGAATGTGCATACTCTACACAGACAGAGGCCCTGGCCAGAAATCAATATTTTTTTCTCATTAACAAAATAATGTTTAATGAAATAATATTTGACATGTGCTGTACTGTGTTCATGAATTTGAAGACCTTATATTCTAAAGATTAATGCAATTTCTTTCAAAATCAAAAGTATTATTATTATTGTACTCTATGATACTCTCGTAATACTCTAACACTTACATGGAAAAACAAAGGAACTAGAATAGCTAAAATAAACTTTTGGAAAACAAGAATAATGTGAGAAGAATCAGTGTAATCTGTTTAAAAATGTATTATATAGCTACA
>NW_012136192.1:4325686-4327036 GCF_000956105.1 Propithecus coquereli
GAATGAATTATTAATAGATTGAGTCATCTTCTGGCTTCTCATTCCTCACATGTTTTCTCCATAATATGCTCCAGGATGCGGATGTATAAACAAAGACTAGGGAAAGGAACAGACTCTAATTGTCAATCAAGAAGCATGGGCAGGAGAAGGAAGTAGCCCTGGAAACTTCATTTAAGTTTTCACTCAATCATCACATGTCATTGTACAAAGAAAATTTTCATGTCATTATCAATGTAGGTAATGCAATCACTTAGTTAAAATATAATTTCCAAGATTAGCCTTCTGTCCTTTTGCTTCTTTAGAGAAGAGGACTTCTCTTAGTGTTATTATTCTTTCTCTCAATTCCTTTCCACAAGCCTAGGTGTGGAGAAATCTTATTGCTCTGAGTTTGAAATTAAATTCCATTACTTAAGTAAATTCTGAACAAATATTTTAAGCCCTCTCAGCCTCATCTTGCTCACTTTAAAAATAGATATGATAACAAAATAACATGTTGGTTAAGACTAGCCAATGAGGCAATAATTCATAAAGTATCTAACACTGTAGTAGGCAGAGAGTAGCTACTTAGAGATCATTCCCTTCTCTCCCTAGCATCTCACTAATGCAAATAGAATCTTTCAAGGCCATCTTCTGATTTTCATGAACAGTTTGAAGACATTGGGTTCACAAAGCACCTGATGTACAGAACCTTACTGCCAAAAATTACACACCATAGAAACAGTGTGTAATTATAAATGAAATCCTGTATTCTTCTGTCACATCTTCCCTGGTATATCTCTGTGGTAATAAAATTTAAAGAGAGAGGTTGAAAGGAAATGAAATATATTTGAATTTTTATATCCACTTGACCTTCTTATTTGTCATTTATATTGTTCAACTATACTTAATGTTTTCTGCAAAATTTACTTTGAATAACTACCTGTCCTTAGGTTTCACATACAACCTTCAAAGAAAACAGTGTTTTCTTCAGAAATGTATGCAAATGAATTCTGAAACTGTATTAAAGGCTAATGTGACAGTATTATATAGACCCTCATGTAGGGTCAAAAAGTGGATTTGGAGTAATATTTGGTAAATTATAATGATGGCAGTGCCAAGAAAATGATCTCAGTAAACCTCCAATTGTTTCCTAGGTCTTCATATATGTTTTATTTGATGTACCATATAAAGGTTTCTAAAAATTTAATTCATTTGGAAACTTTTAAACTTAGCTAAGCCTTAGCCATTAAGAGAAGTCATAAATGATATAACTTTATTTAGTAAATTGTTGGAATATTAAAGATTATCTAATATCCCCCCATTTAGATTAGACAGGAGAAAACTGAGGTCTAAATACATTATGATACATGT
>NW_012136192.1:4327597-4328219 GCF_000956105.1 Propithecus coquereli
ACTAATGGAAGAGAAAGAAGTTGGATGGAGAGTATATGTCATAGGTGAAAACATGATATGGAAATGATATACCAATTATGTGAAATATATATTTATATTCATGTTTATTCTTAGTCTTTGCTATGAATATCATCTTAAAATACCAAATCATTTTTGAAACTTCTCATGATATAAAATTAATCAAACATCTGGATTTATGAATCCCGTATAACTTACATCAGCTGTGACATATTTAAAGATTCCTGGAGCATGGCACTTCTCAGCAGGGAGCAATTCCTCGCCCCTCCTATACCCCCAACCCCTAAGGAAATATTTGACAATATCTGAAGGCATTTTTGATTGTCTTAACTGGAAGGACGCTACTGACATCTAAAGAGTAGAGATCAGGGGGACTGCTAAACATCTGACAAGGTATAGACGTCCCCACACTATAAAATGTCAATGGTGTAGAAGTTGCTACAATGGGAAATGCTTGACTTTTAGGGAAAAAACTGTACCAAATTAAATATACAGATAAGCAGCCATCTCTAAAAAAAAGATGTTGCTTTGCCTTGAAGAGCCCAGGTCTCTTTATTTAATATTCATACCTGTTCAGTGAAAAATTAAAAGTATTTCCATCATT
>NW_012136192.1:4328269-4330596 GCF_000956105.1 Propithecus coquereli
AAGCAAAATTAAGTGAAAACTGAAGTTCAATCCTTTAATTTAGTAATTGACCTTTTCAGCTCTGACCTTAGGTTTTCTGTCTGTTTACAAGTCCTATGTAAGTTCACACTTTGTGCACATACGCAAATAAGTAAAAACCACATTCACTTAAAAATAAGCAGTGGTAGGTTTGTATTTTTACTAAAAGACAGGAATTATGTTAGCTATTTCTTTATAACTGTGTTCCTGGCACAGTGCCTAGCATTAAAAAAGGTAATACTGTGTGAAGCATTAGACATATTGACCGATAAATCAATAACTGTCAACACATATTTTCCCACACAAAAAAGAAATCTGACCCAAATATCCTAACATTGTGACATGAAACATACATACAGAGAGAAGTGGGATGATGACATTGACATCCTTTTAGGAATCTGTACCAAGGAGTTTTCAGTATAACCCCATTTGAAGAGGGTAGATCCTCGAAGTGAAAGCTGCCATGTGCCACTATGGCAGTACTTTCTCTCTTCAGTCACCAAAGTATTTCAAAATTTGTTTATCTCTCTTGACCTTAAATTATAAGCAAGATCATGGCACTTTTAATATAGTGGAATAGTTTGAATTTAGAGAAAAATGCTATATTTAAACCGTAATTAGCATTAGTGACATTATTTGATAAAATTGCTGGATTAATTTCATTCAGTTGGTATGGCCCATGACCCCCTGGCTGATTGGGAATATGAACATTGGGTGTCATAAATGAGAAGCCTCTGGTGCTTTTATTAACCTGGAATAACAGGATATGAAATCTGAGAGCATTTAATATGCTAAAACGCACTGACCAAGTTGCTTTCCCTGGGTCCAAGAAGATTTAGAGTTAGTGTTTCTCGGAGACAAACAGACTTTCAAGATACCTTACCCTCCAACTCCATTGACATATGCCTTTAATCCCAATCTCTTGCCTGATTGCTGTGGCCAGGACTTCCAGCACTATGTTGAATAGAAGTGGAGATAGTGGGCAACCTTGTCTGGTTCCAGTTCTCAGTGGGAATTTTTTCAATTTTGGCAAAAATATTTTTAAACTGCATACCCAACAGAGCACTAGCATCTAGAATATCTAAAGATCACTCAAAATATAACGATAAAAACAAAAACAAATATAATTAGAAAATCGGCAAAGTACAGGAAGAGACATTTCTTTGAAGAAGATATACGTATAGGAAATAATCATGTGAAAAGATGTTTAGCACCATTAGCATCCTTCAACTACCATAAGACCAAACAATTGCACAGTTGGGAATTTATCACAGAAAAACAAAGACTTATGTTCACACAAGAACCTGCACAAAAATGTTTTCAGCAACTTTATCTATAACAGTCAAAAGCTGGAAACAATTAAGATGTTCTTCAACAGGTGAATGGTTGTCTTGGTCAGTTTGGGCTGCTATAACAAAATAACTTAGACTGGACAATTTATAAACAACAAATATGTATTTCTCACAGTTCTGGAGGGTGGGAATTCCAAGATCAAAGCACCGGCAAATTTGTTGTCTGGGAAGGGCCTGCTCCTCATTGAAGCACCTTCTGTGCCCTCACATGGCAGAAGGGCAAGGCGGCTCCCTTCAAACTCTGTTGTAAAGGCATTAATCCCATTCATGAGGCAGAGCCCTTGTGACCTAATCACTTCTCACAGGCCCCCAATTCTTAATACTATCGAACTAGGGATACGATTTCCACATATGAATTTTGGAGGGACACAAACATTCAGACTATAACAAAGGTTAAACAATCTGTGAAAGATCCTGTATTAATCAGGGTTCTCAAGAGAAACAGAACTAATAGGGGATAAACACACACATACACACACAGCCACACATACAAAGAGAGAGAGATAAGATGAGATTTATTATGGGAATTGGCTCATGTAATTATAGAGGCCACAAAGTCCCCTGATACTCTGTCATTCTGTCTACAAGCTGAAGGTCCAGGGAAGGCAGTGGGATAATTCAGTATGAATTCAAAGGCCTGAAGACCTGTCGGGGCTGCTAGTGAAAGTCTCCGAGTCTAAAGGCCCAAGTACCCAGACTTCCGATATCCAAGGGCAGGAGAAGATGGATGTCCCAGTTTCAGAAGAGAGTAAATTCACCCTTGTTTTGCCTTTTTGTTGTATGTAGCCCTCAAGGAATTGGCTGATGGCAGCCCATACTGGTGAGGATGATCTTTATTCAGTCACTAACTCAAATGTTGATATTTTTTAGAAACACCCTCACAGACCTACACAGAAATAATGTTTTACCATCTATCTGGGTGTCCTTTAACCCAATCAAGTTGACATCGAAAAGTAA
>NW_012136192.1:4338906-4344127 GCF_000956105.1 Propithecus coquereli
GTCATTTTATCTAAAACATACAACTGTTCCTCACTGAAGTATAGGAATAACATGTTCCTCACTAAAAGGCAGTGAGTTTTTAGGGTGTAAATAGAGTAGGAATGTATAAAGTTCAGAAAAATATTTTGCTTGATTCTCTTCAACTGACAAGACTAGGCTTTTGCAGAAATGAGATTCTCAAAGGAAGGTCTTGCTTTTTTCTATTGGAACCTCTCCTCAGTTCAGGCTACTGCTTTCTTTTTCAGTTTTGTTCTTCAAGGTTCTCAAATCAGCAGCTGCACTTGTTTTCTTAAGAAATGATTTTTCTTTCCCCAAAATTGGAACATCACAAGTTTTCGAGTATTCCCTGGGTATTCATGGGAGAGGATTCCTGGGAGAGTGGGCAAGTCACAGTGCTGGTTTCTGTTCTTATAAGGCTGGTTGGGAACGATTCAACGTCAATTCCATCTCTCTTTTCTATGTCATCAATGAAATTATCTCCCCCAACACAGTGGTGGTGTTTCAAGCAGTTGCTCCACCTGGGAAGAAGGACAAGGGCGGGAGCTCCATTTTGGTGCTGTCCCACCCTTAATCTTATCCTGAGCAACTGCTACACTTGGGGAAGGAAGGAATGCTTTATCAATCTAGGAATTCCGCAGCCCAAGCATAGTAAGATTTAGAAAGTGACTTAAAGTAACTTAAGAGTAATTAATATGTCATTAGCTTGAAACTGCATTGCTGTTCACACCCCTCCGGGTGGGCTTTCTTAGTGGGAGCTCATACACGCAGGTGGAATTTTGAGGACACCTGTTGATTATTTGATAATGTCCTACACCTTCAAAGAGCCCTTCTCCAGAGAGGGTTAATAAAAGGAAACAATCCAAGAAGTCAGAGGAAGTGAGTGGGCCACTCAGTGAGTGAGTTGGTCTGTTTCTCTCCACTAGTGCAGATGGACCTGTTTTACTCTACAATAAAGAGCTGCTCTTATGAAACTGCTCCCTGCCTGAGGTTACTCATTGGCCTTTCTGGTGATTTTTCCAAGAGAGGAGTCACAGGGCCAGGGTTATAGTCTGGATTTGACATTTTGGTGTGTCTGGTCATTCTTCGTCCAAGAGCACACCAAGAACCAAGGGTAAACTCCCACTCTAACATCTTTGGTGCCAAAACCCAGGATTCTGACAGTGGCATGCACCTTTAGTCCTAGCTAATCTGGAAGCTGAAGCAGGAGGATCACTTGAGCCCAGGAATTTGAGGCTGCAGTGAGCTATGATCAAGCCACTGTACTTCAGCCTAAGGGACAGAGTGAGACCTTGTCTCTTAAAAAAGAAAAAAAAAAAAAATGTTACCATATCCGACTGCAGTGGGATTACCTATTCTGGGTGTTTGTTGACAGTGGTGGTGGTTCCAATGGGTAGAGTGAGTAGAACTGATGGGTTTTTCCATGGTCTGTTAAGTTCTGTGAATATCACCATTTTTGACTTATTTGTTCATTGCCTATCACCTGGCTGAGGCTAGAGGATTATTTGGTACCATATAACAGAGCAAACTAACTAGTCTTCAGGGAACAGAAGTTTTAAGTGTCATCCTATTTGAACTAGCACCTTACCCTCTGAGTTAAAGAAGATTACTCTAGCCCCAGTTAAACCTTTGACCAACTACAGCTCTGGTAAACATCTTGACTGTAATAATCTCATGAGATATACCAAGCCAGAATTGCTCAGTTAAGCTTTTTCAAAACCAGGTCTACAAAAACTCTGAGGAATTAAAAAAAAAACAAAAACTATTATTGCTGTAAGCTAATTTGGGATAATTTTTTTACCCAGTGATGTATAACTAATAATTGTGCTCATCTTTGAAGCTCTCCACTGAAGGGATATTCAAGATATTTAATTTAGTTGAGTCTCCTTAATGTTGACGAAACTGAGGCCTGAAGAAAGTTAGTGACAAAAAGTTCTTCAGAATCTCAGTTAAGTGCATATTATCTTTCTAATTGGGAAGAAAAATAAATATGATAGTGGTGTATGCAACAAGGACAAACATTAGAGAGAATTACATTAAAACTTTTGTAAATGTAAATCTCTTTGTTCTTAATCTACTTAATAATGTATTTAATAGTCTTCCCTACAAATTCTTAATCCATCAAAATGGTACTTTGAAATGCAAACCATTAGTAGAGGAACATAAAGGTACATTGTTGATTTCTTTTCTTGGTTGAAATGAAACTTGTTAGAAAACAATGGTTTCTGTCTCTACTTACCATTTACAGAAATATAACATGATTTAGAAAAAAATAGAGGGGCAAAAACCTGGAGGTAAAGTGATAAATGGCAATGAGAAAAAGAAATTCAGAGATTAATCCCAACTTTCTGAATTTGTGTCAGAAATGTTGAGTAGAAATTAAGCAAGGAGGATGGAGTGAATGTCAGTGTGGTGAGGTTTCCAGAAACTGGGTTCTTCTTTGATAGAATAGAAAATGGCATGCCTCTTTCTCATATTACTATGCTATAAAGATTATTATAGCCATATAAGAAATAACTGCTTTGTAGTATAAGCCACTCCTAAAATCAATGTTTCTAAGATTACTTCAAAAATAAAGACAGTTTGCATGGAAATTCAACAAGTGAATTTTTACAAATAATGTTAAATTACTGCCCCATCTTTCTTGGTGATTATTTAATTATTATCTTAAATACTGACTTAAATATTGACCCCTAGACTATTTTTATGTGCTATTATGGTATCTTATGACCGTATTTTTATGGCTAGAAAATATTAAAGTAGCCATGTACTCACACACATATGTTAATAGCAATACAGACTCCCTACCCTGACTCTGTTTAGAGGTCCATAGGAACAGCCCAGCTAAACCATATCACTTCCAGGAAGATTTTGTTATAATGTAGCTTTGCGGCCACCAGTAAAATTAAAATAATTTTCTGTAAACTAGCTGAAATTAAAAGGTGATCACTTACGGGCATTTCTGTTCCTAGGCATCATGTGTGATACATATTTTTACACGGACATTTTCAATATAGGTGATATATTAATTAGCCTTGTGAATAGACAACAGATTTTTGTCATTAGAGAACATTGCTTTAAGGAGGCTTCCTTTGTTTGTTTTTTTTCTTTGTTTTGTTTTTGAGGAGTGGGACAGGAATGCAGTTTACCAGTTTAGAAAGCTGGAGTTCCTACATAAATGGAACATCGCTCTCTGTGTTGGAAAATATCAGTGTGAAAAATGAGATCAAAATGCTTTTGGTTTCAGAAAACATAAATGAGCAAACAGCTGTAAAATCTTAGGACTGCATGAGAAACCAATTTGAAATCTGAACAACAGAGAGGACATCCATTATTCAAATTGCTATCACTAGACAGTATAAAATTTATTTGATATAAACATAATTTCTGAAAGGTAGCTAAGAATTTCTCTCTTCAAATGAAAAATGAAACTCTATCCCCAGAGCTTTTGCATAGTGTGGTCTTATATTATTGCATTATCTGTACTTTTCAAGTTTTGTGTATCAATTGATAGAATGAAAATGAATCTAAATATATTCTTTCTTGGTAAGATTATATTTAATAGTGATTTTATGCATAAGACTTCTATTGACAACAACGGAAGCTCTTATTCAAAGCAACAAAATCCCAACACCTGAGGCAATCTGAACATATCTTTGTTCTTTGCTGAAGGAGCCTACATAAAATATGTATATAATTAATATATAATTTAATACTATTCACCAAACTATTGAGGCAACATTCAAATGAATCAAAAACATTAAACCAGGAGGAAAAGAAAACAAAGAAATCAGGTGTCAAGTCAAGTAATAAAGTTTGAATAAGGCATGCAGGTTCATGGTTGTGAACAGAGAAAAATTGGTAAGAAAACTAAATCAGAAACCTATGCATGAAATTGTAGACTCTTTTCTCAGGGGGGGGGGGAAAGTTTTACTGGTGAAAATTATTTGAAAGAAAAAAGTCAACTTTCTAGAAATCTCCTTAAGGCCACACAGCAAACGGGGAAACATTCACTCATGAAAATCTTCTAAATTTCAGTAAGAGCAGTGAGAGTCTGTGGCATTTGAGATATGAACTACTCACTTTTCCCTGAGCCACAAGCATGTGTTATGGGAGCTGTAGCCTGGATGCTTTACTCTGGGAAGATACAACCGAGAACACAAGAGGTTTCTTTCTCCCTTCTCTAATATCCCAGTCTAGGGCTGTGGTTTCACCCTGAGAGATGACTGACAATAGCATTTCTCAATTTCCTAGCCTCATGCTTCAGAAGCTCAATTCCAGGAATGTATAGCAAGAGGATCAGAGGAAAAAGGCAAAAAATACTGGGGACCCATTTGCCCATGCTCCAGCTTACTTGTAGGGCTGAAGTTCCATGCCAGAATGGCATACTACCCACCCCACACTACCCATCTATAGAGTAAGGGTGTCACTCTAGGGAAAGCAGGTTCCCACTCCCAATTCTAGCACAGCACAGGGCTGCTTCTCAAAGAAAAATATAGTCCATAGGAAAAAGAGCTCTGCAGCCAAGTCTGAGGGGACTGACTTTATTTGGAATAGGTAATGGAGAAATCCATGTCTAACGGTGATGTACAATCAATGAAATTCTTGGTTGAGGACATTTAAGAGGAGACTGGTAGTTCCAAGATACAAGTAAAATGCTAGAGCAGCAGCAGTTTAATACAGAAAATCAGGAAAAGTTGTAGCCAACAATAGTCTTCCTAAGATCACAGTCAATTCTGGGGGCCAGGAGGGTGGTTCACATACACTAGGCTCCATCTACTCAGGATCAGCCATAGCAAGAAATGGAATAAACTTGAACACATTCCTCCAAACCCACACAGACCCATCAACACAGCGTAGAAGTCTCACAGGTGCAAGGGGCTTAAACACAACCTCTGACTAAACATTTACTCAACTATAGGTTACTGTGACTCGGAGGTGACTCTGATTAAGCCAGACTTAAAAATAAAATCATTAGCAGTCTGGAAAACTGTGTGCATAACTCAAGGCTGTACTGTATCAGAACATATCAGAGAGAGCTCCCCCAAGCTACCAGTCCCTGCACCAACATGGCACAAAAAATTATAAACTCATCGAACTTTGTGATGCTGTGATGTGTCCAAACCACAACATATCCAATGATAAAAGACAAAAATTTAACAGAATAAGGGGGCATTTGACCAATAATTAGCTTACACTGACTGAAAGATAAACACTAGGTAGC
>NW_012136192.1:4348337-4349746 GCF_000956105.1 Propithecus coquereli
CGGACTTGGGGGGGGGACCAAGGGCAACATACGTAACCTAAACATCTGTACCCCCATAATATGCTGAAATAAAAGAAAAAGAAAAAAAAAGTTTGTTGTGTGTTGCAACAGGTTGTTTTTCTTTTTTATTACTGAGTATTATTCCATGGTGCAGCTATACCACACATTGTTTAGCCATTTACCTTCTGAAGAACATCTAGACTATTTCCAGTTTGGGGGATATTATTAATAAAACTGCTAAAATATTTATGTACAAGTTTTTACATCAACATAAATCTTCATTTTGCTGGGATAAATGGCCAGAAGTAAAATTCCTGTATTGTATGATAGATGTATGTTCTTTTTTAAAGAAACCATTACATTGTTTTACTGTGCTGCTATACTATTTTACATTCCCACCATTAATCATAATCCGATTTCTCTACATCCTTATTAGTATTTTGTGCGGCTAATACATATATATAAGGCATTCTGATAGGCATGTAATTATATCTCATTGTGATTTTAATTTTAATTTATCTAATGACTATAAATGTCAAACACATTTTCATGTGCTTAGTTTCCCTCTGTGTGTCCTCTTTGGTGAAATGTCTCTTTGTATCATTTTCTCATTTTTGAATTAGGTTATTTGTTTGATTATTACTGTTGATTTTTAAATATTTTTTTAAAAGTCTGGATGCTAGTCCTTTGTTAAATATAAGACTTGCAAATATCTATAAGCATGATTGATCTGGAGTTTTGCTTTTTGTACTATCCTTCTCTGATTTGCAATCAGGGTAAAACTATTATAACTTCATAAAATGAATTAGGAAGTGTTACCTCTTCTATTTCTTCAAAGAAATTGTGTAGTATTGGCTTATATTATTCCTTAAACATTTGATAGTGTTATCTGGTGAAAATAGATGGCCCTGGAGATTTTTCTTGGTAAAGTAGTTTTTAAATAGAAATTTAATCTTCTTGTAGGAAAATTCCTATTTCAGTTCCATGTGTTATTTGATTTCTCTTGAAACTTGCTTTTTAGAGAATCAATTATTTAACAGTGTGTTGTTTAATTTCTAAGTATTTTGAGATTTGACTGTTATCTTTATGTGATTGATTTCTAGTAATCAGATAAACTCTACATGGTTTCATTTTTTTTAAATTTCTTGAACTTTGTTTTATGGCACAAAATACAACCTATCTTCATATAAGTAAGCACCTGAAAAGAATGTCTATCCTGCTGTTGTTGGTTGAAGTGTTTCATAAATGTCAATTTGACCCTGCTGTTTCCTGGTATTGTTTTGATTTTCCAATTGTTCTGTCAATTGTTGGTGCTGGGGTGTTGAGATTTCCAACTTCAATTTTGTATTTGTTTATATCAGCTTTTGTTTCACAAATTTGAGTTTCTATTGTTTGGTGAATACACATTT
>NW_012136192.1:4349796-4353452 GCF_000956105.1 Propithecus coquereli
TACACTAACTAATTTGTTCAGTTTTTAACAACGAAAAACATAACACTTGGGGAAAAAGAAAAAACATGAAAGTGTAACACATATGCAGGGGGCAATATAAGCAGTAGAAACTGCCATTGAAGAGTCCCAGATGGTAGATGCTAAGATTTTAAAGAAGCTGTTATAAATATATTCAAAGAACTAAAGAAAACTATGCTGAAAGAATTATAGATAGGCCTTATAACAATATCTCATTAAATACAGAGTATCAACAAAGAGATAATAATTATACTAAGGAACCAAATGAAAATTCTGAAGATGAAAAGTACAGTACGCAGAATGAGAAATTTACTAGAGAATGTAACAGTAGATGTGAGCTGGAGGAAGGAAGAATCAGTAAACTTAAAACTAGATCAATAGAGATTCTGCCATCTGAACAATAGATAGAAAAATGAATTAAGAATAAACATAGCCTCAGAGAAATAGGGGACACCATTAAGCATGACAATATATGTAAAACAGGGATACCAGAAGGAGGGGAGGTAGAGAGAGAAAGAGATAGAAACAATATTCTAAAAAATAATGGATCAAAGCTTTCCAAATTTGATTAAGACATTTTAATATACATATTAAAAAAACTCAATGAATTCTAGTTTGGGTAAAAAAAAAAAAAAAGAGGTTAATACCCAGACACATCAGATTGGATTATCTTGTCCATTTAATGCCTAGATACACAAAACCTACGAAGACTAAGGTATGAAGAGCTAGAAAATCTAAATAGAATTATATATCGTAAGCAGATTGATTCAGTAATCACAAACCTTCTGACAAAGAAAAGAACTGGATCTGATGGTTTAACTGAATTTTACCAAACTTTTAAAGACAAACTAACAGCAAACAGCAATCCTTTGAAAATTTTTTCCAAAAAGTGGGTGAGAAGGGAACACTTCCTAACTCATTCTATGAGGCCAACCTTGCCCTGACACTAAAGAAAGATAAAGACACTACAAGGGGGGGGGGGAACCCTAAACTAAAGGTTCTTGTCTTCTATGAACATTAATGTAAAAATCCTCAACAAAATACTAGGAAACAGACTTCAGTAGCATAATAGCAGGATTATGCAGCATGACCAAGTATGATTTATTTCTTGGATGCAAGGATGGTTCAACATATAAAAATTGATCTGTGTAATACACCACAGTGATAGAATAAAGGAAAAGAAACACATGACCATCTCAATAGATGCAGAAAAAGCATTTGACAAAATTCAACATTCTTCGTTGTAAAAACACTTAACAAACTAGGAACATAAGGAAACTGCCTCAACATAATAAACACTGTATATGAAAAACAGCATACATCATACTCAATGGTGAAAGACTAAAAGCTTTTTTCTTTCAGTCAAGAATAAGGACTAGGAACAAGATCAAGAACAAGGCAACGATGCCTGCTTTCACTCCTTCTGCTCTATCACCAGAGCACGCCTGTTCCATATTCCATCATCTACCCCTTCCTCCTCCACTACACAGTCATGGGGCTCCCCATATCCACTTGAATATCCATCATCCTTCTGACATCAGGTTCTCTGTATGTGTAATTTTTAGTCTTTGAGATAACCCCTTCCAGTTACCCTTTCCTTTTAGCCCAATTAACTCCAATGTATTCTTTAGATATTAGCTCAAATGTTACCTTCTAATAAATAATAATATTAAGTCTATGAACTTCCATGTTATAGAAAATTATAATTTTATATTTCAGTGATTTTCATAAACACGGCTTCCTCCTCTTATCCAATGAAAACAGAGATGGTATCACCCAAACATTTTGTTGCCCACCTGTATAGCACAATATTTGGCATGCAATGGGCACTCAATAAATATTATTTGAAATAATACTACAAACTAGGGAATGAATGAAGAGTAAATGGATTATATCAATCAATATCATATGCTGTCATTTCACTTTTATTTGCTTGTTTTTTTCCCCCTTTTGGTATATTTCTAATATACTGACATATTATTGAAAGTGTCTTCTCATTTTACCACAGTAGAATTATGTATTTCTTTTTTGTAAACATCCCACACACCACTATATGAAGAAAATTCCACTTTCAAATAACCTGAAAATCATAACATTTGAATGACTTAGGGATAAAATTTTTTCTTTGCTATTTCTACTGCCTGAACCCCATAATGGTATATTCTCTTCTGTGTTTTTAAATTTGGATTTTGTGTTCTAATTAATCTGTATTCTATCTGTGGGAGTCACATGAAGCCTATGTTATAAATTTACGTGATGAATTATTTTATGAACCACATTTTATGTCTGTATTCATCATTCAATTTTTTTCAATTTCTTTCTATGTGTCTTATTTTCATGAGTATTTCCTTAAATCTTTTGCCCATTTTATTTCTTTTTATTTTAGCTTTTCAGGAATTTTTGTACTGCTAAAAATATTTAATTGACAAATAAAAATTATATACAACCAAAGTATAGAGAGAGGGTAACAATTTGGTATACATATACATTGTGTAATGATTACTACAATCAAATTGATGAACAATGCATCACCGTCCATAGTTACTGTTTGTGTGTGTAGTGTGTATATGTGTGTGTGCATGCACATGTATGTGTACATGGTAAGGATACTTAAAATCTGCTCTTTATTAAATTTTGAGTAAACAATGCAGTATTATGAACTGAAGTCACCATATTGTACAGTAGATCCCAAGAACTTAACTCATCTTATAACTGAAATTCCTCTGATAAACTTTTCCCATTTCTTCCATCCCACAGCCCAAGGCCACCACCATTCTATTCTTTGCTTCTGTGAGTTCAACTTTTTCAGAGTATACATGTTAAGTGACTCACTCATACTGTATTTATCTTTCTGTGTCTGGCTTATTTCACTTAGTGTAACATCCTCCAGCTACAACTGTGTATGGCAAATGGCAAGATTTCCTTCCTTTTTAAACGGGCTAAACACTTAAATTTAAGATCTGTGACTGTAACATTGGCCTTGGTAAAGATTTCTTGTACGTGACACCAAAAGTACGGGCACAAAAGCAAGAGACAAGTGGGACTACAAACTAAAAATCTTTTATACAGCAAAGGAAACAATTGCCAGAGTGAGATCATAGTTAACAATAATTCGTTATATGTTTCAAAATACCTAGAAGAGAAGAATTGTAATGTTCTCAACACAAAGAAAAGATAAAGAGGCAATGGATATCCCAATTACCTAGGTAATAGTCCCTATATCACTGACCATAATAGACATATCAACTTATTTTACACATGTGGCTTTGGAAAACAAATATCTTATTACTTTAACTTAATTATTTTAATAAAAATTGTATCCCGAGATGAATATAGATTCACATGCACTTGTGAAAAATAAGAGATCCATTGTGCTTTTTACTCAGTTTCCCCGCTGGTATGTACCATTTTGAGAAACTGTGGCAAGGAATGCAACCAGGAACTGCCACTGATACAGTTAAAATGCAGAACATTTCCATCAACACAACTATCCCTCATGTTACCCTTTTATAGCCATAACTACCACCCTCTCATTCTCACTCCCTCCTTAACTCCAGCAACTACAGATGCATTCCTTATTTCTATAATGTTGTCAGTACAACAATTCTATATAAATAGAATCATACATTATGCAACCA
>NW_012136192.1:4356047-4359313 GCF_000956105.1 Propithecus coquereli
CTTCATTTCTGAAAAATAACTTTGCCAGATTTAGAATCCTGGATTCAATGTTCTTCCTTTCAGCACTTTTTGAGCTCTGTGCCACTTCTTTCTGGCCTGTATGGTTTCTGATGAGAACTCCATTCTTATTCAAATGGTTTCTCCAATTTATGTAATGTGCTATATCTCTGTAACTGCCTTCAAATGTTTTGTTTGTTTTAATTTTCAGAAGTTTAAGCATAATGTGTCTTGACATGAGCTACTTTTGGTTTACTTTAAGGTTTGCTCAGCTTCTTGAATCTATAAATTTTTGCCTCCTCCAAATTTTGAAAATTTTTAGCCATTATTTCTTCGAATACTTTTCAGCCCCATTTTCTTTCTCCTTCCCTTCTCAGACTCTGAAGACATGTTAACTCATTTGTTATAGTCCCAGCCTCTCAATGCTGGATACTCTGTTTGTTTTTTTTCCTTATTCTATTTTCTCTCTGTTGTTCATATTGAGTGATTTCTGTTATTTTAACTTCAATTTCACTCATTCTTTTCTCCTTTTTCTCTGTATCTTCTGTTCTCCCACTAGGTCCATCCACTGTGTATGTGTGTGTGTGTCTGTGTTTAAATTTCAGTCACCATATTTTTCATTTATAAAATTTTCATTTGGGTTTTTAAGTATATCTGCTTTTCTTTGCTGAAGATTTCTATTTCTTCATTTGTTTTAAGCATTTTTGACATTGCTTATTGAAGCATTTTTATTATGGTTGTTTTAAAATCTTTGTCAGATAATTCTAACATCTCTGTCATCCCAGTGTTGACATCTATTCACTGACTTTTTTCATTCAGTTTGAGATCTTTTGACTCTGTACAAGTGATTTTTATTGAAAACTGGACATTTTTGTATTATATCATAAGACTCTAGATTTTATTTAAATCTTCCATTTTAGCTGGTTTTCTTTGATACCACTGTTATAGGAAGAGGAGGGCATTGCCTTATCACTGCCAGGTGGAGGCAGAAGTCCATGTTCCCCATGGAACCACCACTGATACCCAAGAGATGGTGGCTCTTCATTACTGTTAGGCAGGTGTGGGAGTTCTGGCCTCGCCATGTGGTATACACTGATAATATGGTGCGATAGCCTTGCTATTGCTAGATATCATGAAAGTTCTTACTATCAGACCACTTCTGATACCACCCCAATGAAGAGAGGGAGGCTTTGTAACTTCCATGGAGGGATGTAAATCTGAGCTTCTCATGTGATTTGCATTGACCACTCATGGGGGGTTCATTACCAACCAAAGGAGAAAAATGGGGGAAAATACATTTACTTTATGTTTTAGGAAGTAGAGTTCTAATTTCATTAAACTGTTTTTTAAATTATCCATCTTGTTGTTTCATTATGTTTGTTTTTATGGTTAGGGTATACAATAATATGCAATAATACTTTCTTTTGCCATAGTTATAAAAGTTTCCATAAGAACAGTATAAATGTGCCATTCTGATGTCCTGATAAGGGGAAGTATAATTAGAAGCATAATTAACCCACAGGCCTACTTGCCTCTGCTTGATCCACCACTGAGTTCAAACCAAGGTCAAAAGTTCCCATGGACTGTTCACAGCCAGTGACAGGGTGTGCTGAGATATTAATACATGCTCATTTCTGCAAGCTGCCAAGAATCTTCCAAAACAGTGACTTTGGCTCAACAACTCCCAATTGGCCTGGTCAAACCTTTCTTGGAACTGTGTTGTACTTTGAGATTCTTCTTTTCAAATTCTCTTTCCTTCCCCTTCTCCTTTCACAGGTGTCAGACCTGCATCATGGTCTGAAGGCTCCCTTGGCTTCCTCTGTTTCTCTCTACTTTAACCAAGAGGAAGTGTCCCTTCAAGTATCTTGGACAGTTAATGAGGGATCTGTTTTGAAAATGAGGGAGTTTGTTTTGAGGTCTACTTCATAAAGGACACAACCTAACACAAATTCCCTTTACCTTAATTGTGTTCATGTAAAAAATGAATCAGTTGACTACAAAAGATTAAATAGTAAGAATACAAGTATTTCAGAATTTAGAAAACTATCATGAATGTTGTAAACAGTGTTTTAACTTTGAGGAATACTGCTTTAAGGCATTCAGAAAGCACTGGAAAAATATACCATTTGTTTCAGTTATATTAACATCGATGACATAATATTCAGATATTCATATGGTTTTAGATATACCTCAAATTCTTTGAACTCCTCTCATCAAAAGGTAAAGTCTAATTCCTTCCCCATTGAATATGGAAGGCTTCAGGGAGTTTTTAAGTAAAGAGAATGAGACAGAAGTGACAATGGGTGACTTTTGAAATGAGGCCATAAAAGGCAATGCCATTTCTGTCTAGTTCTTTCTTGAGATACGGACCTTGGGAGCCCTGATTCTACAGTGATCCAGTGATCTCAAAGCCACTATTCTGGAGAAATCATGTGGAGAGATCACACAGAGATTTAAAGAGAAATCCCAGATGTCTCAGCTCACTCACACTCAAATGTTTGAGTCTTCCCCAGACGTTTGAGTGAGTGACCTTTCAGATGATTCCAATGTCAAGCTTTTAAGCCACCACAGCCAATGACAAGTGGATCAGGAACAAGCAGCATCTGGCAAGGCTGCCCAGATTCCTAGGCACAGTAACTGTTGTTGCTTTAAGCCACTAAGAGTTGAGGTGCTTTGTTATGCAACATTACATTTCTACAACTATTAGACATCTGGATCTTGCTCTTTTATACTTTTATACTTTGGTGTAAGGTTTGAATATGGTTTGTCCCTTCTAAAACTTATGTTGAAATTTGATTGCCATTGTAGTGGTGTTGGGAAGTGGGACCTAATGGGGAGTGTTTGTGTCATGGGGCAGATCCCTCATTCATACATTAATGCCTTCTTAAGGAAGTGAGTGAGTTCTTGCTCTTGTGGGAATGAATTAGTTCCTGAGAGAGCAGATTGTTATAAAGGAGCCCAGCCTCTCCTGCATGTCTCTTTGCATGTTCCCACTTGCTTTTCTGCTTCTCCTTTGTGTCTTAATGCAGCATGTGGTCCTCACCAAAAGCCAGTCAGATGCCAGTATCATGCTTTTGGACTTTCCAGCCACCAGAACTGTGAGATAAGTAAACCTCACACCTCTTTTCTTTATAAATTAGCCAGTCCCAGGTCTTCTGTTATAGCAACATAAAACAGACTTAAAAAGATCCCCTCCCAGCCGGGCGAGGTGGCTCACACCTGTAATCCTAGCACTCTGGGAGGCCGAGGCGGGTGGATCGCTCAAGGTC
>NW_012136192.1:4361263-4364213 GCF_000956105.1 Propithecus coquereli
AGACAGCAGTGCAGCCCTGGTAGTCTAAATAGAGTAAGGCAAAAGAAAGGGCGAGAAAGCAGATTAGTCAAATTCTGAAGCAATGGAGAGAGAGAATTACAGAGGCAGTGCTTAGGAAAGATTCAAGCTCCAAGGAAGGAAACCTCATGGAATAAATGACAGTTGAGTGGGACCTTGAATGACAGATATGCAATTAATTAGCAGAGGTTAAGACCTATTCAAATTTTGCTGACTGTCCATTCAAAATATTATTTGTTGCATGGTAATTGGGTCGGATTGAGGAAGGAAGATATTTTAAGGATGAAATATGAGGAACATTCTCAGAGACAATGAGGTGGGAGGACTGAGAAGCTGAGTCAGATGATAAGCCTGGGAAAGACTACAGGAAATTTGACAGTCATGCCAAAATGTTTGGAGTAGAGGTAACTGATGATGAGGGGACACTCTTGGCATTCACAGGTCTCAGTATGATTTCAGTGTGATGGATGTTTCTTAATCTCAAAGACACGAAAATAACACTGGAAAAAAATAGTGATTCCTCAAATAGAGCTTTTCCCCAGAGTCACATCACCCATTTAGATTTTCTTGTCAACGCCTTTGTGAGGTATCAGGAAGCTGGAGTCAGATCTTATGAAAGCTATGATGCAAGAGTGTTCATTAGAAATGTCATTTCCCTTATCACTAAGTGCAAGGATGATGTCAGGGGGGAATTAAAAGATGTAATCCCAAAGAGAAACATTATTTTAAGACCTATATTTCTCATGTGTTAAATGCTGATATGCCTTGAGATCTGTCTGGCAATTAAAATAGAAGCTTTGATACAATATGTCAACCTCTTGGCTATACAAAAGTGGGAATCTTTCAAGGAAGTTGCCCAAGCTATTTTATTACATGGCATGCAAAGTTTGCTACCCTTTAAATATCAAATTTCCTCTATTCCTCAAAACAGATATATTTCCTAGCTATTATATAATAGATAGATGCTTTCTCAGTCTGAAATAGCACTGCTCTAGTTTGTAGGCAAAACGGGAAGCAGTGACATACTATTAATATTTTAGCTCTGTCGAACAGCTCAGGTGGCACTTGGCTGACACCTATTGGAAGAGTCACAAAGCTATTCATGTTCCAATGGCCTAAGGGGAAATTTCTAGGGGTTCAGCACCAACTCTGTCCCATTTATTTTTCTTAGTAACATTTGTTTTTTTTCCATCACAGCCCTGTCTCTCTAAGCATTATGATGATCCAGGGATTTGTATAGGTTGGCCTATCATCAATAGGTTAACCTATGTTGAATTGCTCAAAGTGGACAGGTAAGTCTTAGGAAGAACATGTTCATGCAAGAGATAAGTTTACCCTGGCAGATAAATTTGCTACTTTTGCAAACTACTGAGACTTTTATTCTCATTTTGAATGTTCACCCTAAGGTATGAACATTTCAGAGGGGCTTGGTCAGCATTTCTGTTGAGATAAGCAAGCAAGGTTATCAAAGGAATATAGTTCATTTATCCATTCACTCAACCATTTGTGTAATAAGCATGCATATCAGAGATCACAAACTAGTGGCCACTGACCTGCATTCAGACCCCAAACATATTATTACTCACTTATTACATTTTAATTTAATGATTCCCTAAAATCTTTAATAGAAAATTTTCATCTAAGAATCTGAATTTCAGGAATCTCCAGAAAAATCAGAAGATCTGGTAACACGGTCTGGATTCCTGAAGGGAAATAATTGGCTGGAGCTCAGGACAGGCTATTTCCTACCTGCGGGCCCCTGTGAGCTTCCACATTTACCCCATCTTCCCTGTCCTCTCAATTCCCCATTTAGTTTACAGCAGGCATTTTTCAAGCAGGTTTTCAATTGTGTTATGTTTCTGACCTTGAACATGTAGGCTTTAGAGAGCTTTGCTAGAAAAGGATATATTTTTTAGCATGGGAAAATAAATCCTCTTTACCGGAGGAGGAGCAGTGTATTACGCTATGTGCCTGGGGTGTGGGTGATAGTTACTGAGTATAGTAGATCTCTGCTAATGGCTCCATTTTATTTTTGAAAGGGAGGACAAAAGAGTTTGCCCAGTTATTGTTAAACCCTTTTAATGAATTCCTGATCCACAGGGATAGCTCCTGGTAGCCAAAATCATACTTTGCCACCTAGTCCCCATTGAATACACAAGGAGACAAATACAAACCCAAGCTAAGACAACCAGATTCTCTATCATAGGCATTTGGATATGGATTTCAAAGCCTCTCCATGTCTGCATGTGACAATAACTATAAACTCAGCTTATACGAGGCAGCTATATTTTAAAAAATGGATCAAATAGCAAGACATCCAGTCTTCATAGAGGGCAACAACAATAGTGACAAATGAAGCAGATTCTCAGAGGGAAATACAACTGAGAAATAAAATTTTGAAGACTTTTTAGTTGCTGTTTTTTTTTTTCTTTCCTTTTCTTTCCTTGAATTTCAAGAGATATCCATGTATATTTCAAATGAATCCCTCCTTTGGCTTACCTAGCTTGATCTCCATTACTGAAAACCAATGTGATTTAAACTATTATAGTGGCAAAAGAGGAAAATCTGTTGCACTGACGTCCTAGCAAAAAACAGACAATGATCTTGACATTCTTCATCACCCATCAAACTTACGGGGTAAGGAGAACAATACAAATTCATCTTGTTGTTTGTTTTTCTAAAATCTCCTTGGTTTTCTAAAATAAAGCCACATTCTGTACTATACATATTTCCTATTTTAAGCATGCAGAATTGTAAATCATTATAGGTTTATTATTGCTATGTTACTCGGTTTTATCGTTTGCTTCTCTTAGTTTGAATGTTATCTCTTTTAAATTTAAATGCAGCAAGTTGGAGCCATAAATTAATATTTATTGTATTAGAATTCCAGTAATAGATGCAGTGACATTGAATATTCCCAGGATTTTTTTTT
>NW_012136192.1:4378093-4380954 GCF_000956105.1 Propithecus coquereli
AACAAAGGCAGGAGTTGGCTTAAATAGGAAAGTTCTCGCCCTGGTTCTCAATCAGGTCCATTTATGCAAATGAAGGATTGATTCAAACTTGTTCAATTCTGATTGGTCGAAATAGTTGACCCCTGACTGGGTGGTTTCTAAGCCCCAAACTAGAAGTAGTCTCTGCCAGAGGTTTTTTTCTTTCAAATGTCTGGTGGGGATGTGGTGTGGAATCTGGCTGTGGTTTATCACCAACACGAGAAACTGGTTTGGCTTGACTGTAGAAACAGAGGTCCTGTGACACTTTTACAACATCTTTCTAAGAACGTAGAGTATGTGACTGCTTCGTCATCCAGCCACGGCCACCTGGTTCTGTTTTAACTTTGAGCACCTCAGCACCTCAGCCACTAGGAATCCACTTTGTCGGCCAGCTGGGGTCATACTCTAATAAGGGAAAGATATAATCCAGATTGATGACAGAGAGAAATGGCACAAAGGAAAGAGATTTAAAAGCTAATATTCAAGAGCAATTGACAGGGTAAGGGAATTATTTGGAAATAAAAGTGAAAGAGCCAAGGATAATGTCTGGGTTCCTCCAATCGATCCTAGGGAACATTTGTGGAATTGATGAGGTTCCCCATTCCCTTTGTCATTCTCCCCTCTATCTTGTCCACAAACTTCCAATACCTGATGTGGTTAAGCTGTCCCTGTCTGTCCTCCTCCGATGTGGTAATCTGAACTGACCTATCATAGCACTTGATATGGTTCATCACTCATTCTGTCTCGAAATACCTATTTCCTGTGGCTTCCAGGACATTTTCTGGCCTGAGTTTTAGCTCTATTTCTGGTAATTTCTCTGGCTTTTTTTGCTCTTTCTCCCTCATGTCCTCAATTTTTAATGTTGAACCTATTTTATTTTCTATGTATTTTAGTGATCAGTGTTATTTCTATGTATATAGTGATGCAATTCTATTCCATGCCTTTAAATTATATACATGATGCATTTATATAATATAGGCTGGATTACTGCCTTGAATTTTATACCTCTATATCAAAATGCTCACTTCACATGTCTATTTAAAAATCTAATAGGTCGCTCAAGCTTAACTTGTCCAAAATTGAGCTCAGGATATTACTCCACAAACTCTATCTGTAGTCTTTCTCCTGTCATTTAGTGGCAACTTCATTCTTTCAGTTGCTCAAGCAAAAATCTTTGTGTCATCCTTGACTGATCTCATTTGTAGTTCTTCAATAATCCTGTTCAATCTACCTTGAAAAAACAGTCAGAACTTGACCACTTTTTAATAACCCACTCTGTCAACATTTTCTCTACCTTGGATTATGTCATTAGCTTGCTAAATATTCTTCCTCCTATCACCTGACCCCTTCAATCTATTCTTAAAACAGCAGAGTGATTATCTTAAAATATAAATAAAATCATGAGACTCCTTTCAAACAAAACACTCCAATAGCTATCCATCTGAGTCAAAGTCAAAGTACTAAATTATGACTTATAAGATGCTGCATGATTATGCTTCTATCACTCTCTAACTTCATCTCCTACTTGTTTCCTTTTTCATTATCTCTTATGTAGCCATTTGGGCTCCTTGTTTTTGCGTAAACACATCAACTATACCTCTGCCTCAGAGCCTTTGCACTTGACTGCCCCCTAGATACCAACATTCATTTTATTCAAAACGTTACTCCAAAGTTCACTTCTCAAGGAGCACTTCCCTGACCAATCTCCAACCTAGCTAAAATTACAGCCTTACTCCGTCCTATCATAGCTGTTATTTTAAATTTATCTTCAGCTCCTAAAGAACAGGGATTGGGTCTTTTTTTTTTCACTAGTATAACCCAAAGGCTAAAACATAATGAACTGACACATAATAGGTGCTAAATAAATGTTGATTAATATATAAGTAGTTTGCCCACTCACTTTGCTTCTCCCACTAAGGACCTTGATTCACTCCTGTACTCTTTGTCACCACCAAACGTGTCTGATTTTTCTATCCTATTTCCTCTGGATTCTGTCAGATAACTAAGTCTGATAAATCAGTTTAACAAAAATCATTTATCATCTATATTTAATATGACCTTAAAAAAGATTTTATTTTAATTTGGGTGGGAGGACCTTATGAATAATCAATTTGTGTATTTCTGAGAATATGGCAGATTCAGCTAAAGAAACAATATGGTAGGGAATACTTATCACTTCTCAAATCATAGCACATGGACAGTTACCTAAGTCATATGAGCAAAATTATTTCTGAAGCTTTCTTTGATTTGTGGAGCATAGCCAAAAAGAACATAGAATTGCTTCTTTGGAACTGTACATGTAGGAGGCCACTACAAATATCCGATTTCTCAAGTGTACTAAATTCTTCTAACAACTACCTGTTTCTCAATAGAAAACAATGTCTTGAATAAATGACTACTTTAATATTGGATCTATTCTAGTCTTTGAAGGTGCATGTTATTTGGAAACCAATATTTCACTCATATTTCATATAGTAGCAAAATGCGAATATGCTAATAGACATTTTTTTGAAATTTCTATTACTGGCGGCAAGCCCCTTCCTGGTGTGTTTATTAATTTATTTATTTGAAAGATGTTAAAGGAAGATTCTAATCATGTGTTCTTTCTACTGAAAGTAACTGATTATACAGTGTGTGTGTGTGTGTGTGTGTGTGTGTGTGTGTGTGTGTGTATGTGAGAGAGAGAGAGAGAGAAAGAGTATAGCAGGGATTGAGAATAGGGTTTCATTTGTCCCTGTTTACATATCACAATAACTGATGCAGAACAAGTTCTCAGTAGAAGTTGGTTGAATGGAATTCAATTGTATTTCTGTATGTGCATTTATGTCTTCATGTTTATAATG
>NW_012136192.1:4381004-4383866 GCF_000956105.1 Propithecus coquereli
TTAAACAGATGAGGGAGCAGAAGGTAATTTCTAGAAAGCCAAGCTGAACCGAAAAAAAAAAAAAATCCAGTGGACATCTACAATGGATACATTCAAAATTTAAAAAGCAAAGCACTCTATATTTGACATGTCATCAATGCTTGGGTGTCCTTATACAAATATTTTTAAATACCCATAAATACTTCTATTTTCACCTATTAAACAAAGAGTTACTGAGTTCTTAAAAAGCACTGGTTAAACCCCAGAAATGAATTTCCAGAAATCTTAAATTATGACATTTTATCATTTAAGGGACAAGTTAATTTATGAATACAGTTGACCCTTGAACAACATAGGTTTGAACTGTGTGGATCCACTTATATGTGGATTTTCTTCTGCCTCTGCCACCCCTGATCAGAGAGACCAAACTCCTTCTCAGCCTACTCAACGTGAAGATGACAATGAGGAAGAACCTTATGATGATCCACTTCCATTTAATGAATAGTAAATATATTTTTCTCTTCCTCATGATTTTCTTAATAACATTTTCTTTTCTGTAGCTTACTTTATTGTAAGAATACAATGTATAATATATGTAACATGTAAAATATGTGATAATTAACTCTATGTGATCAGTAAGGCTTCTGGTCAATAGTAGGCTATTAGTAGTTAAGTTTTTGGGAAGTCAAAGGTTACATATGGATTTTCAATTGCAGTGAAGATCAGTACCCCAAACCCCTTCATTGTTCATGGGTCAACTGTAAAAAATCCTCCCCTATAAAAAATAAAAACAAAACCAAAATAACACAGTGCGTTGAAAGTAGAAGAGAAGAATTTTTTTTTTTCCATAAAAAGTCCCAAAGGTAAGCTGTTAGAGAGTCCAGGACAGTTCTACAATTCTAACATGGACCCTTGAGCAACATGGGTTTGAACTACACAGGTTATCCTTAGCATGTGCTTATCACCTCCTAGCCACAAGTGAGCTGACTTGATTCATAGAAGCACTGAATCTGTGTTTCAGGAAGAAGGGAGGATAAGGACAAAGAATGAAAGGCTCACACCAGCTGAAACAGTTGATATCTTAGGGTGCATCTTAGAAGTCCTACCCAATAACTTCTGCTTAAATCTCATAGGTCAGAAGTTAGTTACACTGGAAGTAAAGAAATGTATTTTAGGGGAGCATATTATAGTTGTCAACAAGGAAGAAGGGAAGGAATGTAAATCAGTCAATTATCTATTTTTTTGCTTTAGATATTCACATAAATAAATATAATTTAAGATAGAAAGTGGTTATGCACAGAAAAGAGAAATAAAGAAACTTATGGACATTTAGAAGATACAGAGAGTATTTCTGTAATGGATGATTATGGAAAGTTTAATTATGCAAGGATAGATTTTAAACCATTAAAGGCATAACAGGAACAAGTGTTGTTGGGCGCGGGAGGGCGAAAGGAACAATTCAGCTGGTGACTAAAAATAGGAGGACATGTGTAGGGCAGGCACTGGGTAAACCAACTGGTGTGGTTAAGGCACAGAGACTGTGAAAGGAGGAAAGGGATGTAATGTTACAAAATATTGAATGCTAGTTTGAAGAAAGACTTAGGAAGGCCATTTGAAAGCTAAGGAGTTGGCTCTTGCTCAGTATAAGATGTTTTTCCTTAAAAGGATTTGAAGGAGGGAAATGCCTTAAATAAGCCTCTGCTCCAACAATGCATTGCTATAGGGCAAAATATATATGGCCCCAGTGGCACATTATGAATTTCATCAGCCCTAGGCACTGTTTTCTTCACGGCCCTTTCCTTTATTAAAAAATATTTATGTTATGACTACATTGGTTTAAAAGAAAATATATTAACAGTACATATCAAAACACTTTCTTGGACCTAATAGTTCATTTTTTATTCTGATTTTAAAAGAAGTTAAAATATTTTATGGGACCCTAAAAGTATCAGCTCTAAGCACAATGCCTATTCTGCTTAATAGATAAGTCCACCCTGTCTTGCCCATAGAGTAACTACACCATAGTTATAACTGTGTAGTTATAAAATTGTTAACAAAAGATCATGAGATCTGCAGGGGAAAAGGGGAGAGCTTTATTTTCCATTAAAAAAAAAAAATCTGCAGATCGGGAGGCAGAGCCTTCCTGACGTGCAAGTGAAAGTGTGACCTCTGAAGAACAAAGGCAGGAGTTGGCTTAAATAGGAAAGTTCTCGCCCTGGTTCTCAATCAGGTCCATTTATGCAAATGAAGGATTGATTCAAACTTGTTCAATTCTGATTGGTCGAAATAGTTGACCCCTGACTGGGTGGTTTCTAAGCCCCAAACTAGAAGTAGTCTCTGCCAGAGGTTTTTTTCTTTCAAATGTCTGGTGGGGACGTGGTGTGGAATCTGGCTGTGGTTTATCACCAACACGAGAAACTGGTTTGGCTTGACTGTAGAAACAGAGGTCCTGTGACACTTTTACAACATCTTTCTAAGAACGTAGAGTATGTGACTGCTCCGTCATCCAGCCATGGCCACCTGGTTCTGTTTTAACTTTGAGCACCTCAGCACCTCAGCCACTAGGAATCCACTTTGTCGGCCAGCTGGGGTCATACTCTAATAAGGGAAAGATATAATCCAGATTGATGACAGAGAGAAATGGCACAAAGGAAAGAGATTTAAAAGCTAATATTCAAGAGCAATTGACAGGGTAAGGGAATTATTTGGAAATAAAAGTGAAAGAGCCAAGGATAATGTCTGGGTTCCTCCAATCGATCCTAGGGAACATTTGTGGAATTGATGAGGTTCCCCATTCCCTTTGTCATTCTCCCCTCTATCTTGTCCACAAACTTCCAATACCTGATGTGGTTAAGCTGTCCCTGTCTGTCCTCCTCCGATGTG
>NW_012136192.1:4384006-4386083 GCF_000956105.1 Propithecus coquereli
CAACTCATTAGATAAATAGGAGTGGAAGAGCAACTTAATTAATATAACAGCAAATCAGCAAATATTTAGAAAACACAAAATATAGTTTGCAAAATGATCTTTTTTCACAATGTTTCAATGAAAGATGTTTTACTATCAGGCCAGCACTCACTATGTCTAGAGACAGGTACTCAGGATACCTACCTTGACTACAGGCTGCTCAGTCATATTACAGTGGGAATAACAGTTGAGTCACTGTCCTTTTTATTCAAGCACCACCAGTGTTTATAACCTATTTTTTTAAGGTGGTGAAAAAGGTCATTGTCTTTATCTCTATTCCTTCTCTATCTTTAAGGATGATAATTACAGCTACAAATTGCTCTCCTTTTTATTATACTGTATACTTTACATTTGTTATTCCCTATTCCTCATAAGATTCTTGTTAACTGTATTACACAGAAGGAAGAACTTCAGCTTAGAGAAGTTAAGTAATTTCTTTAAAGTCACATACCTAAGAAATGATAGGGTGAAATTCACACTACCCACCAGAATTTGAAGACTGTTCTCCAACTCTGTTGCATATGTAGAGGAATCATGACACTACACTTTGTACATGTTTAATGGCTTAAAATTGGTAATATTTTTGACCACAACAACAAAAAGATGATAAAGAAGGAGAGATACTATTATGTGCACCACTTTATAGGTGAGGCTCTTGAAGAAGTTTGTCTTACAAAAACAATCAGGTTACGTTCGAATCATAACCTGAACTCAGACATTCTGATTCTGTGCTCATTGGATTGGCACTACAAACACGAGCATTCTTGGCAATAGAGATCCAATTCAAACTGGCTTAAACACAAAGGAAATTTATTTAAATTATTCATGTATTCTCATTGAATATAAAAGCAGATGTGTGTTCAGTCTAATGAAAAAATGGAACCAAGTTCTCAAATACCTGAGTAATTTTGTCTTCACACTTTATGCACATCAGTTTCATTCTTCTTGCTCCCTGTGTAGCCAAGCTGTCCTGTTTTCCTCACCTCTTTTCAGAAAGGTCACCTTGAACTGGATATTCCTGATTTCTTCTCTCGGTCCAGTCTGGGGGTCAACAAAGTGTTTCTGTAATGAGAGAGATGGTAAATATTTTAGGCTTTTCTGGCCAAACAATCTCTGTAGGAACCACTCAACTCTGCCCTGAAATGTGGAAGCAGTCATAGGCAATACCTAAGCATATAGGTATGATTGTGTTCCAGTTAAGCTTGATTTACAAAAACAGTTGGTTTTTAATAAACCCCATGAGTGGGTTGTAGTATGTTGATCCCTGATCTAGTCCATAAAAATTGCTCACAAATTTTGAAATCATGATGTCTGCCACTGTAAATCTGAATGTTCCAACTCTTGGTGCCCTTTTAGATTGAATACCCAGGCAATAGTAGTTTAACCAATCTCACTGCTATTAGCTCACGTTGTGATCAAGGATCAACTATGTTCACTCTTCCCTATCGTGTCTTGAATTGACTCATGTCATGTTTTTGCTCTGTCACTTGCAGCACTCCATTCTTGGTTACAATTTCCATTATAGTTGGGCTTTTTTGGGATGGCAAGAGCCAAAAAGCTTAAATTACAATTATAAAGAAAAAGGAATATATTTTATCAGAGAGTAGTTTGTTTCATGGAATCTGAATGCACAAATGACCTTAGATGAAAGGCACACCTGGAAATTGGTGTTCACCTGCTGTGAGGATTTGCTCTGTCTCCTTGTTTCCATCTGCTTCATTTGCCTCTCTACAAAGATGCCTTCCCCAAGGTTCTAGTCCATTTAGCATAAATTTAGTCTTTGACTGCTCCTGGGCTCTACATCTAGTCACCCAAAGAGAGAGAGGCTCCCCGCTCTCATGTTCCAGCTCTAAAGTGTCTGTGGAAAGAAACTGAGTGGGCTACCTTGGATTGGAGACTCATGCTCAGGCCACTCAGGTGTACTCATAGGACTGGGTTAGATTGGAAAATGGCTGCTTCTGCAGTAAGTTGTGTTAAACAGATGAGGGAGCAGAAGGTAATTTCTAGAAAGCCAAGCTGAACCGAAAAAAAAAAAAAA
>NW_012136192.1:4397592-4403798 GCF_000956105.1 Propithecus coquereli
ATATAAACAATGAATAATTGTCTATAAAAACCTAATAGTCTTTATCATCCTGTGGGTATAGATGAGATCGGAGTGGCTGCTCTTGGGGCCCGTGGAAATTCCTATCAACCTTTTGCCTCAATGTTCTGGAAGTCTTTCTGATTTACCCTCCAGAGCTCACGTCTCTCTTGTTTCTCTGCTCCATCCGCTCCAGTTGTTGCTCATTACTAGTGAATCATCCAGGCTGTCTGTTCCCACTGTGGTAACAACCATGTCCTCAAGGAGTCCTTGTAGAGGTATGGAGAAATACAATAATATACTTGGTCTTTATCCCCAATTCCTCACACTGAGCTCCTAAAACCCTTGGCATTTCCTAAGTGATAGTAGTAGTGTCTTTTGTTATTCATAATAGGCCCCTTTTGATTACTCCTGAGTTTATGCTACTAAGGTAACTTGCCGGGGGAGGGGGCCTAAATAGCTTCAGGAGAGGGTTAGCAACAGACATATTAAGGGATTAGAGGATTGGAACTTTCAGTCCCACACACCAAGCCCTGGACATGGGGTGGGTGAAATGGCGATTGAGCTCTACAAAAACTCATGAACAATGAGATTTGGAGAGCTTCTGGGTTGGCCAACGCAATAATTTACTGGGAGGGCAGTATACCCAGAGAGGGCACAGATGCTCTGCATGACATCCTCACTTACCCTCAAACACATGCACACCGTAGCTTGTCCTATATATCTCTTCCATCTGGCCGTGATTAAGTTGTATCCTTTGTCAAAAAATAGTATAAGTACAGGCATACCTCGGAGATACTGAGATTTTTTCTTCCACACCACGGCAATAAAGTAAATATCACAATCAAGTGAGTCACACATTTTTTTTTTGATTTCCTAGTGAATATAAAAGTAATGTTTACACTATACTATATTCCATTCAGCGTGCAATGGCATTCTACCTAAAAAAAACTTAAATATTACCTAAGTATTTAAAAATACTTAATTGCTAAACAATGCTAATGAAGTGAGCGCATGCTGTTGGAAAAATGGCACCAATAGACTTGCACAACACAAGGTTGCCACAAACATTCAATTTGTAAAAAATGCAATATCTGCAAAGTGCAATAAAGCAAAGCACAATAAAATAAGGTATGCCTGTAAAGTGTTTCTCTAAGTTCCATCAGCTATTCCAGCAAATTGTTGAACCTAAGGAGGTGTCAAGGCAGCTCCCCATCTGTAGCTTAGAAGCATAGGCTGTCCATAACTTGCTACTGGCATCTGAAGTAGGGGCCATCTTGTGGGACTGAATCTTTAAATCTGTGGAATCTGATGCTAACTCCAGATAGTTAATGTTGGAATTGAATTGAATTCTTGGACACCCAGTTAGTGTCTGTACAGTTGGAGAATTTGTTGTTGGTATTGGAAAGCACCCTAAGATGCAAACTCTGAAGTAGTATATTGCAAAGGGGATGGCATATTGTTGTGGGCTTTTGCAGAGACATTTTTATTACTATAATGATTAGGAGATATAATTTGTGTAGAGTAGACAGGTGCAAGGAATGTTAGATATCCTGTAATTCATGAGACAAAGACGACAATGAATAATTTTCTTATACTCTGCATGAATTTCCACTTCTCTGGCATTCTTGTAAATGAAAAAATCCTAGGTATAATAATCTGAACCTAGAACCTAAGTCTGTGTTCTATACAAATTATTATATTTCTAGTGATTCCATACATAACTTTGAGCATCTGAATATTTCATTATGTACTCTGTTATAGATGTACCTGAGTATTTACATATTCAAATACATATTAATATATTATAAATATATCTTTATTATTTATATTAAAATTAAGGGATTATATGTATTAATTTGCAAATGTGGATTTTATTTAAAGATATAAAACACTGTTTCCAAAAATATCTGTTATGTAAAGGGGATGCTGGGTTATATAGGGTTGAGGACTGATGCCCTAAAGAGCTATCACAAAATGATGAGTGTATTGAAGCAGCCCTATGTTCTAAAGATAGTGGAGAATTTTCTCCGTTATTCTTTATGGCCAAAAAAGATTTTTCTCCATGGAAAGACTATTTCAGTTGTGATATGCACACTCTCTCTTTGTGAGTCAATGAGGACAAGTGACAAATATGTGAAAAAGGATACAATGCTGAACTCCTTACCAAATGTACTCACAATATTTTGGTCAAAATTTGATTCATATTTATCTTTAATTGGAAAAAAATAAATTCTCTTAAAAATAATCTGTTTGATCTCAAGTGGACAGATATGTTTAAATGTCAATTTGGCTCTAACTGAGCCATTAGCCATTCCTCCCCATCCTACTTTGGCCCATGTATAATGTATGTGAGTGGGAAGGAAAGAGTGCATGTATATATATGTGTGTGTGTGCTCACATGCATATGTAGAATAATTCCTGTTCAGTAATTTAAATCTCTGAGTTTTATACCGGTCAGAGAAGTAGCTGGAAGTTACCTATTCCACTTTGGGGAGATTAAAATTCTTTAGAATAAAAAATATTTTGGGAAATTAGGATGAGCTAGGAAAACCTATTGTTTCATTTATTACACTCTCCCTGAAAGAAATAAAGCTCTATTGAACAGGAATGGTAAATTGGTAATATAATTAATTAGTCTTTAATGTTGAGGAATGTATAAATATATTAAATATAAGTATACATTAAAATACAACTGTATAACATGTTTTATAGAAATTTGTATTTCATATAAACATATAAGACATATATTGGGTATAAAATGTAACTATATAATTGATAGGTAGATTATATTAATATATAGCCTCCAAAGATAGTCTTCTGGGTAAGCACATATTTTTTTGTCTTAGAAATGAGGCAGTCTAATTATTTTATATTCTACAGAATAAAACAAGAGGTATAATATAAATAAAACCCATACAGGTGACATGAGAAAATACATTGTGAGTTGATCCTGTGCCAACCCATCCAGATTTATACTCCAGGATCTTCCTCACCAAAATGAGATGCCTCTGTGCTGTTGGAATGCTGCTTAGTGAACCCCAAGAACACGTGGTATATTAATGATTTCAGTATCAAATTAAACAAGGTTCCCTTTTCTGTGCTGCAAAATATAAGTAGTAAGGGACATCTCTGTTACACATACACATGTACACACTTGTCACATCTAAAATGTAAGTTCGTCATCTTAATAATAGATATCACAAATGAAATTGATTCAAACTATTATCTGCTAGAGGTGGAAGGGCAGAAATATGTACATGTATGTATGTGTGTTTATATGTGTATGTGTGTGTGTATATATATATACTCTGTATTCTGGTATATTTCAGAAAATTGTTAAAAGAACTTTTCTTTCCAGCCAAGACAGATAGAATAACAGTTTTCAAGGCACTGGATGTGAGGCAGCTAAGAAGAGTGATCTTTGGGAGACGGGAAACAAGCAAAGCGATTGCTAGGATTGCCCCAGCTTATAGCCTTAAGAGAGTTTCTAAACTGCATCCAGGAAAAAAGGGTCTAGACAGAGCCTGGTGGAATAACTTTGAGGAGATGGAGTTGAGTATCTAAGGAAGACAAGGACTAGAGAAGAGAATGCTACACAAAGAGACAACTCTAGAAACCTGCCTAGGGTACCCCTTTGTTATTCAGCAGAGTATTAGTCAGAATATTCATAAAGAAAGCACTAGAAATGATTAGATGTAACAGTGCCCTGTGTTCCCCCAAGACTGGAATAATTATCTCTAGACTAAGCACTACTGTGCTCTCACCAACAAACCTTAAAATAAATACCTGAAAGCATCAAACTGTTTCTGAGTTGATGCTTAACTAGAACAGAAGTCCTTGGAGCCATAAACTAGTAGAAAGACTTAAATGATAATTTCGATGAAATGCTAAAGGCTAAACATGGACTATATGAGACTGAGAAACTACTTAAAAGCTACAGTCATGGGAGGCCTGAACTCATGAGATTTACATCTGGGAACTCCACCATGTTCTTACAGTGAATATCTGAAAAAGAGTTTCTCATTGCTCTGGCAGGAAGAGGGGAGAGTAATTATTTTTAAAAATACCAAAGTCTTTTCCATAACAAAGAGCTAATCTCCAGGAGAAAACAATTTTGCCAGACCCCAATTCCAGCAAGAGGAAGAGAATTTTCCTCCTTTTTGCTTTCTCCTGCCTTCCTATCTCATATACAGAAAACAAATGAACAAACAGAAAATTCGTAGTAAACAGAGTTCACACCATTTGGCTGAGTGATAAAAATACTCAAAAAACTAGGAATGGAAGGGAACTTTCTCAACATAATAAAAGGCAGTTATGAAGAACCCACAGCTGATATTATACACAGTGCTGAAAGACTGTAAACTTTCCACCTAAGATCAGGAAGAAGACAAGGATGCCCACTTATACCACTTTTATGGAATATCTTAATGGAATTTCTAGCTAAAGCAATTATGTAAGAACAAAAGAAATAAAACACATTAAAATGGGGAAGGAAAAGGTAATATTTCTATTTAATGAGGATTTATATACATACATATATACACACACACACATATACATTTTAAGAATCCACATAGAAATTATTAAAGCTAATAAATTCAACAAAATTGCAGGATACAAGATCTCTACACAAAAATTAGTCGTGTTTCTATATACTAGCACTGAACAATCTGAAATGAAAATAATAAAATAATTTCACTTAAAATAGCATCAAACAAATAAAATACTTAGCAATAAATTTAATCAGTGAGTTGAGAGGTACAAGAACTGTACACTTAAAATTAAAACAACACAAATAAAACTAAACATTGCTGAAATAAGTTAAGGAGGTTATAAATAAATGGAAAGGCATTCTGTGTTTACAAATGGAAAATTTAATATTGTTAAGAAGACAATGCTAGCCAAGGCAATCCACAAATCTGATTTTTTTGTTTTGTGAAAAAGTGAAAAGCTTTATCCTAAATCATGTGGAAATGCAAGGGATCCTGAATAGACAAAACAATGTTGAACACAAAAACAAAGTTGGAGGCCTCGCACTTTCTGATTTCCAAACTTACTACAAAGCTAAAGCAGTCAGAACAGTATGGTACTGATGTAAGGAGATACATATAAAACACAGAACGGAATTGAAGTTTCAGAAATAAATTCAAACATTCATAGTCAGTGATTTTTTGCACAGGTACCAAGACCATTCAGTGGGAAAAGACCAGTCTCTTCAAAAATAGTGCTGGGGCAAGTAGATTTATATTGTGTGAACAATGAAGTTGAATCTCTACCTCACATCACATATAGCAATTAACTCAAATTGAATCAAAGATCTAAATGTAGAAGCTAAAACTATACAACTCTTCAAAAAAAAAGTAAATCTTCACGTACTTGGATTTGGCAGTGGATTCTTAAATATGCCATCAAAAACACAAACAACAAAAGAAAAAATATAGATAAATTAAAACATCAAAATGGAAAATGCGTGTGCTTCAAAAGACACCACCAAAAAAGTAAAGAGTCAACCTACATAATGAGAGAAACTATTTGTAAATTATATATTTGATACAGGTTTGGTATATTGTAAAGGTTTAGTATATTGTACATACTAAAATTAAATCCCAAGGCCCCCCTGATCACCAACTGAATGGACCCCCTTTTGGCCAACGGGATCCCAGTAAAACCTTAAAACTGAATTCCTTGCCATGAAGGGAAGGGAGGTCAGACATACCTCAGACAATAAGATATTAAATTATTAACAGGACCTAAGGCCATGCGCAGCAAAGTTTAAATCACCTGCAGGCCATCAATTTGCTTAACAGATCACTTGAGTTGGGGTATTATGGTTTGTCTCTGATTAACAGACTTTCTTAACATAAAACATTACAAGCCTTTAGATAAAGCTTTATTTCTTTGACCAATTACAAATTAAAGAATCTTTGAGCCCACCTATAACCTGGAAGACCCCACTTTGGGCTGCCCCACCTTTTTGGGCCAAACCAGTGTACACTTTCCATGTATTGATTTATGATTTTACCTGCAATTCCTGTCTCTCTAAAATGTATAAAACTAAACTGTAACCCAACTATCCTGGGACCACTTGCTCAAGACTTCTTAGGCATGGCTCCATGGGCCACAGTCGCACATATTTGGCTCAGAATAAACCTCTTTAAATTATTTTACAGGGCTTAGAGGTTTATTCCCATTAACAATATAGAATA
>NW_012136192.1:4405943-4406246 GCF_000956105.1 Propithecus coquereli
GAAGGTTTCTTGGGCAGAAAAGGTCAAGAGGGAAGGACCACCAAGGGGCTTGGGGAAAACTTAAGGGTGTAGAATGTGTTTATTATCCTGATTTTGTGAAATATCTTGCACATATAAATATGTCAAACTTATCAAATTGCACATTTTATAAATGTAGAGTTTACTGTATATCAATTATAACTAAAGATCTTGTATAAAAAAATATTAACTGAAAGACATTAGACAGGGAAAGAAACATGATTAATCCAATTGAAATCTGAAAAGGAGTCAAAAGGAAGAAAAAAAAGCATTATAAACAAAAAA